>NW_027063388.1:36661-58710 GCF_032884065.1 Artemia franciscana | reverse complement strand
AAAACTAAAACTTTTGAAATAGGAAAAGAGCCTTTAATCACATTCTTTACCATGTGTAATCATAAAAAAGTCTAATATCTGCATTTTTTCCACGGACGAAGCTAGTACCCTCGAAAACTAAAACTTTTGAAATAGGAAAAGAGCCTTTAATCACATTCTTTACCATGTGCAATCATAAAATTGTCTAATATCTTAATTTTTTTCCACAGACATAGCTATTACCCTCGAAAACTAAAACTTTTGACATAGGAAAAGAGCCTTTAATCACATTCTTTACCATGTGCAATCATAAAATAGTCTAATATCTTCATTTTTTCCACGGACGAAGCTATTACACTCGAAAACTAAAACTTTTGACATGGGAAAAGAGCCTTTAATCACATTTTTTACCATGTGCAATCATAAAATAGCCTAATATCTTCATTTTTTCCACGGACGAAGCTATTACCCTTGAAAACTAAAACTTTTGACGTAGGAAAAGAGCCTTAATCACATTCTTTACCATTTGCAATCATAAAATATTCTATAATCTTCATTTTTTCCACGGACGAAGCTATTACCCTCGAAAACTAAAACTTTTGACATAGGAAAAGAGTCTTTAATCACATTCTTTAGCATGTGCAATCATAATATAGTCTAATATCTTCATTTTTTCCACGGACGAAGCTATTACCCCCGAAAACTAATACTTTTGACATAGGAAAAGAGCCTTTAATCACATTCTTTACCATGTGCAATCATAAAATAGTCTAATATCTTCATTTTTTCAACATACGTAGCTCTTACCCCCGAAAACTAAAACTTTTGACATAGGAAAAGAGCCTTTAATCACATTCTTTACCATGTGCAATCATAAAATAGTCTAATATCTTCATTTTTTTCCACAGACATAGCTATTACCCTCCAAAACTAGAACTTTTGACATAGGAAAAGAGCCTTTAACCACATTTTTTACCATGTGCAATCATAAAATAATCTAATATCTTCATTTTTTCAACAGATATAGCCATTACCCTCGAAAACTAAAACTTTTGACATAGTAAAAGAGCCTTTAATCACATTCTTTACCATGTTCAATCATAAATAGTCTAATATCTTCATTTTTTCAACATACGTAGCTCTTACCCCCGAAAACTAAAACTTTCGAAATAGGAAAAGAACCTTTAATCACATTCTTTACCATGTGCAATCATAAAATAGTCTAATATCTTCATTTTTTCCACAGATGTAGCTATTACCCCCCGAAAACTAAAACTTTTGAAATAGGAAAAGAGCCTTTAATGACATTCTTTACCATGTGCAATCATAAAATAGTCTAATATCTTCATTTTTTCAACATACGTAGCTATTACCCTCGAAAACTAAAACTTTAGACATAGGAAAAGAGCCTTTAATCACATTCTTTACCATGTGCAATAATAAAATAGTCTAATATCTTCATTTTTTTCCACAGATATAGCTATTACACTCGAAAACTAAAACTTTTGAAATAGGAAAAGAGCCTTTAATCACATTCTTTACCATGTGCAATCATAAAATAGTCGAATATCTTCATTTTTTCCAAGGACGAAGCTATTACCCTCGAAAACTAAAACTTTTGAAATAGGAAAAGAGCCTTTAATCACATTCTTTACCATGTGCAATCATAAAATTGTCTAATATCTCAATTTTTTCCACAGACATAGCTATTACCCTCGAAAACTAAAACTTTCGACATAGGAAAAGAGCCTTTAATCACATTCTTTACCATGTGCCATCATAAAATAGTCTAATATCTTCATTTTTTCCACGGACGAAGCTATTACCCTCGAAAACTAAAACTTTTGACATAGGAAAAGAGCCTTTAATCACATTTTTTACCATGTGCAATCATAAAATAGCCTAATATCTTCATTTTTTTCCACGGACGAAGCTATTACCCTCGAAAACTAAAACTTTTGACGTAGGAAAAGAGCCTTTAATCACATTCTTTAACATTTGCAATCATAAAATAGTCTAATATCTTCATTTTTTCATCGGACGAAGCTATTACCCTCGAAAACTAAAACTTTTGACTTAGGAAAAGAGCCTTAAATCACATTCTTTACCATGTGCAATCATAAAATAGTCAAATATCTTCATTTTTTCCACGGACGAAGCTATTACCCCCGAAAACTAATACTTTTGACATAGGAAAAGAGCCTTTAATCACATTCTTTACCATGTGCAATCATAAAATAGTCTAATATCTTCATTTTTTCAACATACGTAGCTCTTAATCCCGAAAACTAAAACTTTTGAAATAGGAAAAGAGCCTTTAATCACATTCTTTACCATGTGAAATCATAAAATAGTCTAATATCTTCATTTTTTCAAAATACGTAGCTATTACCCTCGAAAACTAAAACTTTTGACATAGGAAAAGAGCCTTTAATCACATTCTTTACCATGTGCAATCATAAAATAGTCTAATATCTTCATTTTTTCCACAGACATAGCTATTACCCTCCAAAACTAGAACTTTTGACATAGGAAAAGAGCCTTTAACCACATTTTTTACCATGTGCAATCATAAAATAATCTAATATCTTCATTTTTTCCACAGATATAGCCATTATTCTCGAAAACTAAAACTTTTGACATAGTAAAAGAGCCTTTAATCACATTCTTTACCTTGTGCAATCATAAAATAGTCTAATATCTTCATTTTTTCAACATACGTAGCTCTTACCCCCGAAAACTAAAACTTTTGACATAGGAAAAGAGCCTTTAATCACATTCTTTACCATGTGCAATCATAAAATAGTCTAATATCTTCATTTTTTCCACAGATGTAGCTATTACCCCCGAAAACTAAAACTTTTGAAATAGGAAAAGAGCCTTTAATGACATTCTTTACCATGTGCAATCATAAAATAGTCTAATATCTTCATTTTTTCAACATACGTAGCTATTACCCTCGAAAACTAAAACTTTAGACATATGAAAAGAGCCTTTAATCACATTCTTTACCATGTGCAATAATAAAATAGTCTAATATCTTCATTTTTTTCCACAGACATAGCTATTACTCTCGAAAACTAAAACTTTTGAAATAGGAAAAGAGCCTTGAATCACATTCTTTACCATGTGCAATCATAAAATAGTCGAATATCTTCATTTTTTCCACGAACGAAGCTATTACCCTCGAAAACTAAAACTTTTGACATAGGAAAAGAGCCTTTAATCACATTCTTTACCATGTGCAATCATAAAATAGTCTAATATCTTCATTTTTTCCACAGACATAGCTATTACCCTCGAAAACTAAAACTTTGAAATAGGAAAAGATCCTTTAATCACATTCTTTACCATGTGCAATCATAAAATAGTCTAATATCTTCATTTTTTCAACATACGTAGCTCTTACCCCCGAAAACTAAAACTTTTGAAATAGGAAAAGAGCCTTTAATCACATTCTTTACCTTGTGCAATCATAAAATAGTCTAATATCTTCATTTTTTCCACGGACGAAGCTATTACCCTCGAAAACTAAAACTTTTGACACAGGAAAAGAGCCTTTAATCACATTCTTTACCATGTGCAATCATAAAATAGTTTAATATCTTCTTTTTTTCCACGGACGAAGCTATTACCCTCGAAAACTAAAACTTTTGAAATAGGAAAAGAGCCTTTAATCACAGTCTTTACCAAGTGCAATCATAAAATAGTCTAATATCTTCAATTTTTTCCACAGACGTAGCTCTTACCCCCGAAAACTAAAATTTTTGAAATAGGAAAAGAGCCTTTATTCACATTCTTTACCATGTGTAATCATGAAATAGTTTAATATCTTCATTTTTTCCACGGACATAGCTATTACCCTCGAAAACTAAAACTTTTGAAATAGGAAAAGAGCCTTTAATCATATTCTTTACCATGTGCAATCATAAAATAGTCTAATATCTTTATTTTTTCAACATACGTAGCTATTACCCTCGAAAACTAAGACTTTTGACATAGGAAAAGAGCCTTTAATCACATTCTTTACCATATACAATCATAAAATAGTCTAATATCTTCATTTTTTCCACGGACGAAGCTATTACCCTCGAAAACCAAACTTTTGACATAGGAAAAGAGCCTTTAATCACATTCTTTACCATGTGCAATCATAAAACAGTCTAATATCTTCATTTTTTCAACTTACGCAGCTCTTACCCCCGAAAACTAAAACTTTTGAAATAGGAAAAGAGCCTTTAATCACATTCTTTACCATGTGCAATTGTAAAATAGTCTAATATCTTCATTTTTTCCACGGACGAAGCTATTGCCCCCGAAAACTAAAACTTTTGACTTAGGAAAAGAGCCTTTAATCACATTCTTTACCATGTGCAATAATAAAATAGTCTAATATCTTCATTTCTTCCAAAGATATAACTATTACCCTCGAAAACTAAAACTTTTGAAATAGGAAAAGAGCCTTTAATCACATTCTTTACCATGTGCAATCATAAAATAGTCTAATATCTTCATTTTTTCCACGGACGAAGCTATTACCCTCGAAGACTAAAACTTTTGAAATAGGAAAAGAGCCTTTAATCATATTCTTTACCATGTGCAATCATAAAATTGTCTAATATCTTCATTTTTTCAATATACGTAGCTATTACCCTCAAAAACTAAAACTTTTGACATAGGAAAAGAGCCTTGCATCACATTCTTTACCATGTGCAATCATAAAATAGTCGAATCTCTTCATTTTTTTCCACGGACGAAGCTATTACCCTCGAAAACTAAAACTTTTGACATAGGAAAAGAGCCTTTAATCACATTCTTTACCATGTGCAATCATAAAATAGTCTAATATCTTCGTTTTTTCCACAGACATAGCTATTACCCTCGAAAACTAAAACTTTTGAAATAGGAAAAGAGCCTTTAATCACATTCTTTACCATGTGCAATCATAAAATAGTCTAATATCTTCATTTTTTCAACATACTTAGCTCTTACCCCCGAAAACTAAAACTTTTGACATAGGAAAAGAGCCTTTAATCACATTCTTTACCATGTGCAATCATTAAATAGTCTAATATCTTCATTTTTTCCACAGACATAGCTATTACCCTCGAAAACTAAAACTTTTGACATAGGAAAAGAGCCTTTAATCACATTCTTTACCATGTGCAATCATAAAATAGTCTAATATCTTCATTTTTTCCACGGACGAAGCTATTACCCCCGAAAACTAAAACTTTTGACATAGAAAAAGAGCCTTTAATCACATTCTTTACCATGTGCAATCATAAAATAGTCTAATATCTTCATTTTTTCAATATACGTAGCTATTACCCTCGAAAACTAAAACTTTTGACATAGGAAAAGAGCCTTTAATCACATTCTTTACCATGTGAAATCATAAAATAGTCTAATATCCTTATTTTTTCCACGGACGAAGCTATTACCCTCGAAAACTAAAACTTTTGAAATAGGAAAAGAGCCTTTAATCACATTCTTTACCATGTGCAATTGTAAAATAGTCTAATATCTTCATTTTTTCCACGGACGAAGCTATTGCCCCCGAAAACTAAAACTTTTGACTTAGGAAAAGAGCCTTTAATCACATTCTTTACCATGTGCAATAATAAAATAGTCTAATATCTTCATTTCTTCCAAAGATATAACTATTACCCTCGAAAACTAAAACTTTTGAAATAGGAAAAGAGCCTTTAATCACATTCTTTACCATGTGCAATTGTAAAATAGTCTAATATCTTCATTTTTTCCACGGACGAAGCTATTGCCCCCGAAAACTAAAACTTTCGACATAGGAAAAGAGCCTTTAATCACATTCTTTACCATGTGCAATCATAAAATAGTCTAATATCTTCATGTTTTCCACGGACGAAGCTATTACCCTCGAAGACTAAAACTTTTGAAATAGGAAAAGAGCCTTTAATCAGATTCTTTACCATGTGCAATCATAAAATTGTCTAATATCTTCATTTTTTCAACATACGTAGCTATTACCCTCAAAAACTAAAACTTTTGACATAGGAAAAGAGCCTTGCATCACATTCTTTACCATGTGCAATCATAAAATAGTCGAATATCTTCATTTTTTCCACGGACGAAGCTATTACCCTCGAAAACTAAAACTTTTGACATAGGAAAAGAGCCTTTAATCACATTCTTTACCATGTGCAATCATAAAATAGTCTAATATCTTCGTTTTTTCCACAGACATAGCTATTACCCTCGAAAACTAAAACTTTTGAAATAGGAAAAGAGCCTTTAATCACATTCTTTTCCATGTGCAATCATAAAATAGTCTAATATCTTCATTTTTTCAACATACTTAGCTCTTACCCCCGAAAACTAAAACTTTTGACATAGGAAAAGAGCCTTTAATCACATTCTTTACCATGTGCAATCATTAAATAGTCTAATATCTTCATTTTTTCCACAGAAATAGCTATTACCCTCGAAAATTAAAACTTTTGACATAGGAAAAGAGCCTTTAATCACATTCTTTACAATGTGCAATCATAAAATAGTCTAATATCTTCATTTTTTCCACAGACGAAGCTATTACCCCCGAAAACTAAAACTTTTGACATAGAAAAAGAGCCTTTAATCACATTCTTTACCATGTGCAATCATAAAATAGTCTAATATCTTCATTTTTTCAACATACTTAGCTATTACCCTCGAAAACTAAAACTTTTGACATAGGAAAAGAGCCTTTAATCACATTCTTTACCATGTGCAATAATAAAATAGTCTAATATCTTCATTTTTTCCATAGACGTAGCTATTACCCTCGAAAACTAAAACTTTTGACATAGGAAAAGAGCCTTTAATCACATTCCTTACCATGTGGAATCAATCGTAAAATAGTCTAATATCTTCATTTTTTCCACGCACGAAGCTATTACCCTCGAAAACTAAAACTTTTGACATAGGAAAAGAGCCTTTAATCATATTCTTTACCATGTGCAATGATAAAATAGTCTAATATCTTCGTTTTTTCCACAGACATAGCTATTACCCTCGAAAACTAAAACTTTTGAAATAGGAAAAGAGCCTTTAATCACATTCTTTACCATGTGCAATCATAAAATAGTCTAATATCTCCATTTTTTCCACGGACGAAGCTATTACCCTCGAAAATAAAAACTTTTGACATAGGAAAAGAGCCTTTAATCACATTCTTTACCATGTGCAATCATAAAATAGCCTAATATCTTCGTTTTTTCCACAGACATAGCTATTACCCTCGAAAACTAAAACTTTTGAAATAGGAAAAGAGCCTTTAATCACATTCTTTACCATGTGCAATCATAAAATAGTCTAATATCTTCATTTTTTCAACATACCCAGCTCTTACCCCCGAAAACTAAAACTTTTGACATAGGAAAAGAGCCTTTAATCACATTCTTTACCATGTGCAATCATAAAATAGTCTAATGTCTTCATTTTCTTCCACGGACATAGCTATTACCCTCGAAAACTAAAACTTTTGACATAGGAAAAGAGCCTTTAATGACATTCTTTACCATGTGCAATCATAAAATAGTCTAATATCTTCATTTTTTCCACGGACGAAGCTATTACCCCCAAAAACTAAAACTTTTGACATAGGAAAAGAGCCTTTAATCACATTCTTTACCATGTGCAATCATAAAATAGTCTAATATCTTCATTTTTTTCAACATACGTAGCTATTACAATCGAAAACTAAAACTTTTGACATAGGAAAAGAGCCTTTAATCACATTCTTTACCATGTGCAATCATAAAATAGTCTAATATCTTAATTTTTTCCACGGACGAAGCTATTACCCAACTTTTAAAATAGGAAAAGAGCCTTTAATCACATTCTTTACCATGTGCAATCATAAAATAGTCTAATATCTTCATTTTTTCCACGGACATAGATATTACCCTCGAAAACTAAAATTTTTGACATAGGAAAAGAGCCTTTAATCACATTCTTTACCATGTGCAATCATAAAATAGTCTAATATCTTCATTTTTCCACAGTCATAGCTATTACCCTCGAAAACTAAAACTTTTGACATAGGAAAAGAGCCTTTAATCACATTCTTTACCATGTGCAATCATAAAATAGTCTAATATCTTCATTTTTTCCACAGACGTAGCTCTTACCCCCGAAAACTAAAACTTTTGAAATAGGAAAAGAGCCTTTAATCACATTCTTTACCATGTGCAATCATAAAATAGTCTAATATCGTCATTTTTTCAACATACGTAGCTCTTACCCCCGAAAACTAAAACTTTTGAAATAGGAAAAGAGCCTTTAATCACATTCTTTACCATTTGCAATCATAAAATCGTCTAATATCTTCATTTTTTCAACATATGTAGCTCTTACTCCCGAAAACTAAAACTTTTGAAATAGGAAAAGAACCTTTAATCACATTCTTTACCATGTGCAATCATAAAATAGTCTAATATCTACGTATGTTGAAAAAATGACGATATTAGACTATTTTATGATTGCACATGGTAAAGAATGTGATTAAAGGTTCTTTTCCTATTTCAAAAGTTTTAGTTTTCGGGGGTAAGAGCTACATATGTTGAAAAAATGAAGATATTAGACTATTTTATGATTGCAAATGGTAAAGAATGTGATTAAAGGCTTTACCATTTGCAATCATAAAATAGTCTAATATCTTCATTTTTTCAACATATGTAGCTCTTACCCCCGAAAACTAAAACTTTTGAAATAGGAAAAGAGCCTTTAATCACATTCTTTACCATGTGCAATCATAAAATAGTCTAATATCTTCATTTTTTCAACATACTTAGCTATTACCCTCGAAAACTAAAACTTTTGACATAGGAAAAGAGCCTTTAATCACATTCTTTACCCTGTGCAATCATAAAATAGTCTAATATTTTCATTTTTTCCACGGACGAAGCTATTACCCTCGAAAACTAAAACTTTTGAAATAGGAAAAGAGCCTTTAATCAAATTCTTTACCATTTGCAATCATAAAATAGTCTAATATTTTCATTTTTTCAACATACGTAGCTCTTACCCCCGAAAACTAAAACTTTTGACATAGAAAATGAGCCTTTAATCACATTCTTTACCATGTGCAATCATAAAATAGTCTAATATCTTCATTTTTTCAACATACGTAGCTATTACCCTAGAAAACTAAAACTTTTGACATAGGAAAAGAGCCTTTAATCTCATTCTTTACAATGTGCAATCATAAAATAGTCTAATATCTTCATTTTTTCAACATACGTAGCTATTACCCTTTAAAACTAAAACTTTTGACATAGGAAAAGAGCCTTTAATCACATTCTTTACCATGTGCAATCATAAAATAGTCTAATATCTTCATTTTTTCCACGGACGATGCTATTACCCCCGAAAACTAAAACTTTTGACATAGGAAAAGAGCCTTTAATCATATTCTTTACCATGTGCAATCATAAAATAGTCTAATATCTTCATTTTTTCAACATACGTAGCTATTACAATCGAAAACTAAAACTTTGGACATAGGAAAAGAGCCTTTAATCACATTCTTTACCATGTGCAATCATAAAATGGTCTAATACCTTAATTTTTTCCACGGAAGAAGCTATTACCCTCGAAAACTAAAACTTTTGAAATAGGAAAAAAGCCTTTAATCACATTCTTTACCATGTGCAATCATAAAATAGTCTAATATCTACGTATGTTGAAAAAATGACGATATTAGACTATTTTATGATTGCACATGGTAAAGAATGTGATTAAAGGTTCTTTTCCTATTTCAAAAGTTTTAGTTTTCGGGGGTAAGAGCTACATATGTTGAAAAAATGAAGATATTAGACTATTTTATGATTGCAAATGGTAAAGAATGTGATTAAAGGCTTTACCATTTGCAATCATAAAATAGTCTAATATCTTCATTTTTTCAACATATGTAGCTCTTACCCCCGAAAACTAAAACTTTTGAAATAGGAAAAGAGCCTTTAATCACATTCTTTACCATGTGCAATCATAAAATAGTCTAATATCTTCATTTTTTCAACATACTTAGCTATTACCCTCGAAAACTAAAACTTTTGACATAGGAAAAGAGCCTTTAATCACATTCTTTACCCTGTGCAATCATAAAATAGTCTAATATTTTCATTTTTTCCACGGACGAAGCTATTACCCTCGAAAACTAAAACTTTTGAAATAGGAAAAGAGCCTTTAATCAAATTCTTTACCATTTGCAATCATAAAATAGTCTAATATTTTCATTTTTTCAACATACGTAGCTCTTACCCCCGAAAACTAAAACTTTTGACATAGAAAATGAGCCTTTAATCACATTCTTTACCATGTGCAATCATAAAATAGTCTAATATCTTCATTTTTTCAACATACGTAGCTATTACCCTAGAAAACTAAAACTTTTGACATAGGAAAAGAGCCTTTAATCTCATTCTTTACAATGTGCAATCATAAAATAGTCTAATATCTTCATTTTTTCAACATACGTAGCTATTACCCTTTAAAACTAAAACTTTTGACATAGGAAAAGAGCCTTTAATCACATTCTTTACCATGTGCAATCATAAAATAGTCTAATATCTTCATTTTTTCCACGGACGATGCTATTACCCCCGAAAACTAAAACTTTTGACATAGGAAAAGAGCCTTTAATCATATTCTTTACCATGTGCAATCATAAAATAGTCTAATATCTTCATTTTTTCAACATACGTAGCTATTACAATCGAAAACTAAAACTTTGGACATAGGAAAAGAGCCTTTAATCACATTCTTTACCATGTGCAATCATAAAATGGTCTAATACCTTAATTTTTTCCACGGAAGAAGCTATTACCCTCGAAAACTAAAACTTTTGAAATAGGAAAAAAGCCTTTAATCACATTCTTTACCATGTGCAATCATAAAATAGTCTAATATCTTCATTTTTTCCACGGACATAGATATTACCCTCGAAAACTAAAATTTTTGACATAGGAAAAGAGCCTTTAATCACATTCTTTACCATGTGCAATCATAAAATAGTCTAATATCTTCATTTTTTCCACAGACATAGCTATTACCCTCGAAAACTAAAACTTTTGAAATAGGAAAAGAGCCTTTAATCACATTCTTTACCATGTGCAATCATAAAATAGTCTAATATCTTCATTTTTTCCACAGACGTAGCTCTTACCCCCGAAAACTAAAACTTTTGAAATAGGAAAAGAGCCTTTAATCACATTCTTTACCATGTGCAATCATAAAATAGTCTAATATCTTCATATTTTCAACATACGTAGCTCTTACCCCCAAAAACTAAAACTTATGAAATAGGAAAAGAGCCTTTAATCACATTCTTTACCATTTGCACTCATAAAATAGTCTAATATCTTCATTTTTTCAACATATGTAGCTCTTACCCCCGAAAACTAAAACTTTTGAAATAGGAAAAGAGCCTTTAATTCCATTCTTTACCATGTGCAATCATAAAATAGTCTAATATCTTCATTTTTTCAACATACGTAGCTCTTACCCCCAAAAACTAAAACTTATGAAATAGGAAAAGAGCCTTTAATCACATTCTTTACCATTTGCAATCATAAAATAGTCTAATATCTTCATTTTTTCAACATATATAGCTCTTAGCCCCGAAAAATAAAACTTTTGAAATAAAAAAAGAGCCTTTAATTCTACTCTTTACCATTTTCAATCATAAATTAGTCTAATATCTTCATCTTTTCAACATACGTAGCTATTACCCTCGAAAACTAAAACTTTTGACATAGGAAAAGAGCCTTTAATCACATTCTTCACCCTGTGCAATCATAAAATAGTCTAATATCTTCATTTTTTCCACGGACGAAGCTATTACCCCCGAAAACTAAAACTTTTGAAATAGGAAAAGAGCCTTTAATCACATTCTTCACCATGTGCAATCATAAAATAGTCTAATATCTTCATTTTTTCCACGGACGAAGCTATTACCCCCGAAAACTAAAACTTTTGACATAGGAAAAGAGCCTTTAATCACATTCTTTACCATGTGCAATCATAAAATAGTCTAATATCTTCATTTTTTCAACATACATAGCTCTTACCCCCGAAAACTAAAACTTTTGAAATAGGAAAAGAGCCTTTAATCACATTCTTTACCATGTGCAATCATAAAATAGTCTAATTTCTTCATTTTTTCCACGGACGAAGCTATTACCCTCGAAAACTAAAACTTTTCACATAGGAAAAGAGCCTTTAATCACATTCTTTACCATTTGCAATCATAAAATAGTCTAATATTTTCATTTTTTCAACATGCGTAGCTCTTACCCCCGAAAACTAAAACTTTTGACATAGGAAAAGAGCCTTTAATCACATTCTTTACCATGTGCAATCATAAAATAGTCTAATATCTTCATTTTTTCAACATACATAGCTCTTACCCCCGAAAACTAAAACTTTTGAAATAGGAAAAGAGCCTTTAATTCCATTCTTTACCATGTGCAATCATAAAATAGTCTAATATGTTCATTTTTTCCACGGATGAAGCTATTACCCTCGAAAACTAAAACTTTTGAAATAGGAAAAGAGCCTTTAATCACATTCTTTACCCTGTGCAATCATAAATTAGTCTAATATCTTCATCTTTTCAACATACGTAGCTATTACCCTCGAAAACTAAAACTTTTGACATAGGAAAAGAGCCTTTAATCACATTCTTCACCCTGTGCAATCATAAAATAGTCTAATATCTTCATTTTTTCCACGGACGAAGCAATTACCCCAGAAAACTAAAACTTTTGAAATAGGAAAAGAGCCTTTAATTACATTCTTCACCATGTGCAATCATAAAATAGTCTAATATCTTCATTTTTTCCACGGACGAAGCTATTACCCTCGAAAACTAAAACTTTTGAAATAGGAAAAGAGCCTTTAATCACATTCTTTACCATTTGCAATCATAAAATAGTCTAATATTTTCATTTTTTCAACATGCGTAGCTCTTACCCCCGAAAACTAAAACTTTTGACATAGGAAAAGAGCCTTTAATCATATTCTTTACCATGTGCAATCATAAAATAGTCTAATATCTTCATTTTTTTCAACATACTTAGCTCTTACCCCCGAAAACTAAAACTTTTGAAATAGGAAAAGAGCCTTTAATCACATTCTTCACCCTGTGCAATCATAAAATAGTCTAATATCTTCATTTTTTCCACGGACGAAGCAATTACCCCAGAAAACTAAAACTTTTGAAATAGGAAAAGAGCCTTTAATCACATTCTTCACCATGTGCAATCATAAAATAGTCTAATATCTTCATTTTTTCCACGGACGAAGCTATTACCCTCGAAAACTAAAACTTTTGAAATAGGAAAAGAGCCTTTAATCACATTCTTTACCATGTGCAATCATAAAATGGTCGAATATCTTCAATTTTTCAACATACGTGACTATTACCCTCGAAAACTAAAACTTTTGACATAGGAAAAGAGCCTTTAATCACATTCTTTACCATGTGCAATCATAAAATAGTCTAATATCTTAATTTTTCCCACAGACATAGCTATTACCCCCGAAAACTAAAACTTTTGAAATAGGAAAAGAGCCTTTAATCACATTCTTTACCATGTGCAATCATAAAATAGTCTAATTTCTTCATTTTTTCTACGGACGAAGCTATTACCTTCGAAAACTAAAACTTTTGAAATAGAATCAGAGCCTTTAATCACATTCTTTACCATTTGCAATCATAAAATAGTCTAATATCTTCATTTTTTCAACATACGTAGCTCTTATCCCCGAAAACTAAAACTTTTGAAATAGGAAAAGAGCCTTTAATTCCATTCTTTACCATGTGCAATCATAAAATAGTCTAATATCTTCATTTTTTCCACGGATGAAGCTATTACCCTCGAAAACTAAAACTTTTGAAATAGGAAAAGAGCCTTTAATCACATTCTTTACCATGTGCAATCATAAATTAGTCTAATATCTTCATCTTTTCAACATACGTAGCTATTACCCTCGAAAACTAAAACTTTTGACATAGGAAAAGAGCCTTTAATCACATTCTTTACCATGTGCAATCATAAAATGGTCGAATATCTTCAATTTTTCAACATACGTGACTATTACCCTCGAAAACTAAAAGTTTTGACATAGGAAAAGAGCATTTAATCACATTGTTTACCATGTTCAATCATAAAATAGTCTAATATCTTCATTTTTTCTACATACGTAGCTATTACCCTCGAAAACTAGAACTTTTGACATAGGAAAAGAGCCTTTAATCACATTCTTTACCATGTGCAATCATAAAATAGTCTAATATCTTAATTTTTCCCACAGACATAGCTATTACCTTCGAAAACTAAAACTTTTGAAATAGGAAAAGAGCCTTTAATCACATTCTTTACCATGTGCAATCATAAAATAGTCTAATATCTTCATTTTTTCCACAGACATAGCTATTACCCTCGAAAACTAAAACATTTGAAATAGGAAAAGAGCCTTTAATCACATTCTTTACCATGTGCAATCATAAAATAGTCTAATATCTTCATTTTTTCCACGGACGAAGCTATTACCCCCGAAAACTAGAACTTTTGGCATAGGAAAAGAGCCTTTAATCACATTCTTTACCATGTGCAATCATAAAATAGTCTAATATCTTCATTTTTTCAACGGACAAAGCTATTACCCCCGAAAACTAAAACTTTTGACATAGAAATTGAGCCTTTAATCACATTCTTTACCATGTGCAATCATAAAATAGTCTAATATCTTCATTTTTTCAATATACGTAGCTATTACCCTCGAAAACTAAAACTTTTGACATAGGAAAAGAGCCTTTAATCACATTCTTTACAATGTGCAATCATAAAATAGTCTAATATCTTCATTTTTTCAACATACGTAGCTATTACCCTGGAAAACTAAAACTTTTGACATAGGAAAAGAGCCTTTAATCACATTCTTTACCATGTGCAATCATAAAATAGTCTAATATCTTCATTTTTTCAATATACGTAGCTATTACCCTCGAAAACTAAAACTTTTGACATAGGAAAAGAGCCTTTAATCACATTCTTTACAATGTGCAATCATAAATTAGTCTAATATCTTCATCTTTTCAACATACGTAGCTATTACCCTCGAAAACTAAAACTTTTGACATAGGAAAAGAGAATTTAATCACATTCTTTACCATGTGCAATCATAAAATAGTCTAATATCTTCATTTTTTCCACAGACATAGCTATTACCCTCGAAAACTAAAACTTTTCACATAGGAAAAGAGCCTTTAATCACATTCTTTACCATGTGCAATCATAAAATAGTCTAATATCTTCATTTTTTCCACAGACATAGCTATTACCCTCGAAAACTAAAACTTTTGACATAGGAAAAGAGCCTTTAATCACATTCTTTACCATGTGCAATCATAAAATAGTCTAATATCTTCATTTTTTCCACAGACGTAGCTCTTACCCCCGAAAACCAAAACTTTTGAAATAGGAAAAGAGCCTTTAATCACATTCTTTACCATGTGCAATCATAAAATAGTCTAATATCTTCATTTTTTCAACATACGTAGCTCTTACCCCCAAAAACTAAAACTTATGAAATAGGAAAAGAGCCTTTAATCACATTCTTTACCATGTGCAATCATAAAATCGTCTAATATCTTCATTTTTTCCACGGACGAAGCTATTACCCTCGAAAACTAAAATTTTTGAAATAGGAAAAGAGCCTTTAATCACATTCTTTACCATTTGCAATCATAAAATAGTCTAATATTTTCATTTTTTCAATATACGTAGCTCTTACCCCCGAAAACTAAAACTTTTGACATAGGAAAAGAGCCTTTAATCACATTCTTTACCATGTGCAATCATAAAATAGTCTAATATCTTCATTTTTTCAACATACGTAGCTCTTACCCCCGAAAACTAAAACTTTTGAAATAGGAAAAGAGCCTTTAATCACATTCTTTACCATGTGCAATCATAAAATAGTCTAATTTCTTCATTTTTTCCACGAACGAAGCTATTACCCTCGAAAACTAAAACTTTTGAAATAGAATCAGAGCCTTTAATCACATTCTTTACCATTTGCAATCACAAAATAGTCTAATATCTTCATTTTTTCAACATACGTAGCTCTTACCCCCGAAAACTAAAACTTTTGAAATAGGAAAAGAGCCTTTAATTCCATTCTTTACCATGTGCAATCATATAATAGTCTAATATCTTCATTTTTTCCACGGATGAAGCTATTACCCTCGAAAACTAAAACTTTTGAAATAGGAAAAGAGCCTTTAATCACATTCTTTACCATGTGCAATCATAAATTAGTCTAATATCTTCATCTTTTCAACATACGTAGCTATTACCCTCGAAAACTAAAACTTTTGACATAGGAAAAGAGCCTTTAATCACATTCTTTACCATTTGCAATCATAAAATGGTCGAATATCTTCAATTTATCAACATACGTGACTATTACCCTCGAAAACTAAAACTTTTGACATAGGAAAAGAGCCTTTAATCACATTGTTTACCATGTGCAATCATAAAATAGTCTAATATCTTAATTTTTCCCACAGACATAGCTATTACCTTCGAAAACTAAAACTTTTGAAATAGGAAAAGAGCCTTTAATCACATTCTTTACCATGTGCAATCATAAAATAGTCTAATATCTTCATTTTTTCCACAGACATAGCTATTACCCTCGAAAACTAAAACATTTGAAATAGGAAAATAGCCTTTAATCACATTCTTTACCATGTGCAATCATAAAATAGTCTAATATCTTCATTTTTTTAACCTACGTAGCTCTTACCCTCGAAAACTAAAACTTTTGACATAGGAAAAGAGCCTTTAATCACATTCTTTACCATGTGTAATCATGAAATAGTTTAATATCTTAATTTTTTCCACGGACGTAGCTATTACCCCCGAAAACTAAAACTTTTGAAATAGGAAAAGAGCCTTTATTCACATTCTTTACCATGTGCAATCATAAAATAGTCTAATATCTTCATTTTTTCAACATACGTAGCTATTACCCTCGAAAACTAAAACTTTTGACATGGGAAAAGAGCCTTTAATCACATTCTTTACCATTTGCAATCATAAAATAGTCTAATATCTTCATTTTTTCCACGGACGAAGCTATTACCCTCGAAAACTAAAACTTTTGACATAGGAAAAGAGCCTTTAATCACATTCTTTACCATGTGCAATCATAAAATAGTCTAATATGTTCATTTTTTCCACAGACATAGCTATTACCCTCCAAAAATAAAACTTTTGACCTAGGAAAAGAGCCTTTAATCACATTCTTTACCATGTGCAATCATAAAATAGTCTAATATCTTCATTTTTTCCACGGACGAAGCTATTACCCCCGAAAACTAAAACTTCTGACATAAAAAAAAGAGCCTTTAATTACATTCTTTACCATGTGCAATCATAAAATAGTCTAATATCTTCATTTTTTCAACATACGTAGCTATTACCCTCGAAAACTAAAGCTTTTGACATAGAAAAAGAGCCTTTAATCACATTCTTTACCATGTGCAATCATAAAATAGTCTAATATCTTCATTTTTTCCACAGACATAGCTATTACCCTTGAAAACTAAAACTTTTGACATAGGAAAAGAGCCTTTAATCACATTCTTTATCATGTGCAATCATAAAATAGTCTAATATCTTCATTTTTTCCACAAACATAGCTATTACCCTCGAAAACTAAAACTTTTGACATAGGAAAAGAGCCTTTAATCACATTCTTTTACATGTGCAATCATAAAATAGTCTAATATCTTCATTTTTTCAACATACGTAGCTATTACCCTCGAAAACTAAAACTTTTGACATAGGAAAAGAGCCTTTAATCACATTCTTTACCATGTGCAATCATAAAATAGTCTAATATATTCATTTTTTCAACATACGTAGCTATTACCCTCGAAAACTAAAACTTTTGACATAGGAAAAGAGCCTTTAATCACATTCTTTACCATGTGCAATCATAAAATAGTCTAATATCTTCTTTTTTTCCACTGACATAGCTATTACCCTCGAAAACTAAAACTTTTGAAATAGGAAAAGAGCCTTTAATCACATTCTTTACCATGTGCAATCATAAAATAGTCTAATATCTTCATTTTTTCCACGGACGAAGCTATTACCCTCGAAAACTAAAACTTTTGACATAGGAAAAGAGCCTTTAATCACATTCTTTACCTTGTGCAATCATAAAATAGTCTAATATCTTCATTTTTTCCACAGACATAGCTATTACCCTCGAAAACTAAAATTTTTGAAATAGGAAAAGAGCCTTTAATCACATTCTTTACAATGTGCAATCATAAAATAGTCTTATATCTTCATTTTTTCCACAGACATAGCTATTACCTTCGAAAACTAAAATTTTTGAAATAGGAATAGAGCCTTTAATCTCATTCTTTACCATGTGCAATCATAAAATAGTCTAATATCTTCATTTTTTCCACGGAGGAAGCTATAACCCCCGAAAACTAAAACTTTTGAACATAGGAAAAGAGCCTTTAATCACATTCTTTACCATGTGCAATCATAAAATAGTCTAATATCTTCATTTTTTCAACATACGTAGCTATTACCCTAGAAAACTAAAACTTTTGACATAGGAAAAGAGCCTTTAATCACATTCGTTACCATGTGCAATCATAAAATAGTCTAATATCTTCATTTTTTCAACATACGTAGCTCTTACCCTCGAAAACTAAAACTTTTGACATAGGAAAAGAGCCTTTAATCACATTCTTTACCATGTGCAATCATAAAATAGTCTAATATCTTAATTTTTTCCGCAGACATAGCTATTACCTTCGAAAACTAAAACTTTTGACATAGGAAAAGAGCCTTTAATCACATTCCTTACCATGTGCAATCATAAAATAGTTTAATATCTTCATTTTTTCCACGGACGAAGCTATTACCCTCGAAAACTAAAACTTTTGAAATAGGAAAAGAGCCTTTAATCACATTCTTTACCATGTGCAATCATAAAATAGTCTAATATCTTCATTTTTTCCACGGACATAGCTATTACCCTCGAAAACTAAAACTTTTGACATTGGAAAAGGGTCTTTAATCACATTCTTTACCATGTGCAATCATAAAATAGTCTAATACCTTCATTTTTTCCACAGACATAGCTATTACCCTCGAAAACTAAAACTTTTGACTTAGGAAAAGAGCCTTTAATCACATTCTTTACCATGTGCAATCATAAAATTGTCTAATATCTTATTTTTTTCCACAGACATAGCTATTACCCTCGAAAACTAAAACTTTTGAGATAGGAAAAAAGCCTTTAATCACATTCTTTACCATGTGCAATCATAAAATAGTCTAATACCTTCATTTTTTCCACAGACGTAGCTCTTACCCCCCAAAACTAAAACTTTTGAAATAGGAAAAGAGCCTTTAATCACATTCTTTACCATGTGCAATCATAAAATAGTCTAATATCTTCATTTTTTCCACAGACAAAGCTATTACCCTCGAAAACTAAAACTTTTGAAATAGGAAAAGAGCCTTTAATCACATTCTTTACCATGTGCAATCATAAAATAGTCTAATATTTTCATTTTTTCAACATACGTAGCTCTCACCCCGAAAAACTAAAACTTTTGACATAGGAAAAGAGCCTTTAATCACATTCTTTACCATGTGCAATCATAAAATAGTCTAATATCTTCATTTTTACCACAACCATAGCTATTACCCTCGAAAACTAAAACTTTTGACATAGGAAAAGAGCCTTTAATCTCATTCTTTACTATGTGCAATCATAAAATAGTCTAATATCTTCATTTTTTCCACGGACAAAACTATTACCCCCGAAAACTAAAACTCTTGACATAGGAAAAGAGCCTTTAATCACATTCTTTACCATGTGCAATCATAAAATAGTCTAGTATCTTCATTTTTTCAACATACGTAGCTATTACCCTAGAAAACTAAAACTTCTGACATAGGAAAAGAGCCTTTAATCACATTCGTTACCATGTGCAATCATAAAATAGTCTAATATCTTCATTTTTTCCACAGACATAGCTATTACCCTCAAAAAATAAAACTTTTGACATAGGAAAAGAGCCTTTAATCACATTCTTTACCATGTGCAATCATAAAATAGTCTAATATCTTCATTTTTTCCACGGACGAAGCTATTACCCCCGAAAACTAAAACTTTTGACATAGAAAAAGAGCCTTTAATCACATTCTTTACCATGTGCAATCATAAAATAGTCTAATATCTTCATTTTTTCCACGGACATAGCTATTACCCTCGAAAACTAAAACTTTTGACATAGGAAAAGGCCTTTAATCACATTCTTTACCATGTGCAATCATAAAATAGTCTAATATCTTCATTTTTTCCACAGACATAGCTATTACCCTCGAAAACTAAAACTTTTGACATAGGAAAAGAGCCTTTAATCACATTCTTTATCATGTGCAATCATAAAATAGTCTAATATCTTCATTTTTTCCACAAACATAGCTATTACCCTCGAAAACTAAAACTTTTGACATAGGAAAAGAGCCTTTAATCACATTCTTTACCATGTGCAATCATAAAATAGTCTAATATCTTCTTTTTTTCCACTGACATAGCTATTACCCTCGAAAACTAAAACTTTTGAAATAGGAAAAGAGCCTTTAATCACATTCTTTACCATGTGCAATCATAAAATAGTCTAATATCTTCATTTTTTCCACGGACGAAGCTATTACCCTCGAAAACTAAAACTTTTGACATAGGAAAAGAGCCTTTAATCACATTCTTTACCTTGTGCAATCATAAAATAGTCTAATATCTTCATTTTTTCCACAGACATAGCTATTACCCTCGAAAACTAAAATTTTTGAAATAGGAAAAGAGCCTTTAATCACATTCTTTACAATGTGCAATCATAAAATAGTCTTATATCTTCATTTTTTCCACAGACATAGCTATTACCTTCGAAAACTAAAATTTTTGAAATAGGAATAGAGCCTTTAATCTCATTCTTTACCATGTGCAATCATAAAATAGTCTAATATCTTCATTTTTTCCACGGAGGAAGCTATAACCCCCGAAAACTAAAACTTTTGAACATAGGAAAAGAGCCTTTAATCACATTCTTTACCATGTGCAATCATAAAATAGTCTAATATCTTCATTTTTTCAACATACGTAGCTATTACCCTAGAAAACTAAAACTTTTGACATAGGAAAAGAGCCTTTAATCACATTCGTTACCATGTGCAATCATAAAATAGTCTAATATCTTCATTTTTTCAACATACGTAGCTCTTACCCTCGAAAACTAAAACTTTTGACATAGGAAAAGAGCCTTTAATCACATTCTTTACCATGTGCAATCATAAAATAGTCTAATATCTTAATTTTTTCCACAGACATAGCTATTACCTTCGAAAACTAAAACTTTTGACATAGGAAAAGAGCCTTTAATCACATTCCTTACCATGTGCAATCATAAAATAGTTTAATATCTTCATTTTTTCCACGGACGAAGCTATTACCCTCGAAAACTAAAACTTTTGAAATAGGAAAAGAGCCTTTAATCACATTCTTTACCATGTGCAATCATAAAATAGTCTAATATTTTCATTTTTTCCACGGACATAGCTATTACCCTCGAAAACTAAAACTTTTGACATTGGAAAAGGGTCTTTAATCACATTCTTTACCATGTGCAATCATAAAATAGTCTAATACCTTCATTTTTTCCACAGACATAGCTATTACCCTCGAAAACTAAAACTTTTGACTTAGGAAAAGAGCCTTTAATCACATTCTTTACCATGTGCAATCATAAAATTGTCTAATATCTTATTTTTTCCACAGACATAGCCATTACCCTCGAAAACTAAAACTTTTGAGATAGGAAAAAAGCCTTTAATCACATTCTTTACCATGTGCAATCATAAAATAGTCTAATACCTTCATTTTTTCCACAGACGTAGCTCTTACCCCCCAAAACTAAAACTTTTGAAATAGGAAAAGAG
>NW_027063388.1:0-36561 GCF_032884065.1 Artemia franciscana | reverse complement strand
CATAGCCATTACCCTCGAAAACTAAAACTTTTGAGATAGGAAAAAAGCCTTTAATCACATTCTTTACCATGTGCAATCATAAAATAGTCTAATACCTTCATTTTTTCCACAGACGTAGCTCTTACCCCCCCAAAACTAAAACTTTTGAAATAGGAAAAGAGCCTTTAATCACATTCTTTACCATGTGCAATCATAAAATAGTCTAATATCTTCTTTTTTTTCACAGATATAGCTATTACCCTCGAAAACTAAAACTTTTGAAATAGGAAAAGAGCCTTTAATCACATTCTTTACCATGTGCAATCATAAAATAGTCTAATATTTTCATTTTTTCAACATACGTATCTCTCACCCCGAAAAACTAAAACTTTTGACATAGGAAAAGAGCCTTTAATCACATTCTTTACCATGTGCAATCATAAAATAGTCTAATATCTTCATTTTTACCACAACCATAGCTATTACCCTCGAAAACTAAAACTTTTGACATAGGAAAAGAGCCTTTAATCTCATTCTTTACTATGTGCAATCATAAAATAGTCTAATATCTTCATTTTTTCCACGGACAAAACTATTACCCCCGAAAACTAAAACTCTTGACATAGGAAAAGAGCCTTTAATCACATTCTTTACCATGTGCAATCATAAAATAGTCTAGTATCTTCATTTTTTCAACATACGTAGCTATTACCCTAGAAAACTAAAACTTCTGACATAGGAAAAGAGCCTTTAATCACATTCGTTACCATGTGCAATCATAAAATAGTCTAATATCTTCATTTTTTCCACAGACATAGCTATTACCCCCCAAAAATAAAACTTTTGACATAGGAAAAGAGCCTTTAATCACATTCTTTACCATGTGCAATCATAAAATAGTCTAATATCTTCATTTTTTCCACTTACGAAGCTATTACCCCCGAAAACTAAAACTTTTGACATAGAAAAAGAGCCTTTAATCACATTCTTTACCATGTGCAATCATAAAATAGTCTAATATCTTCATTTTTTCCACGGACATAGCTATTACCCTCGAAAACTAAAACTTTTGACATTGGAAAAGGGCCTTTAATCACATTCTTTACCATGTGCAATCATAAAATAGTCTAATATCTTCATTTTTTCCACAGACATAGCTATTACCCTCGAAAACTAAAACTTTTGACATAGGAAAAGAGCCTTTAATCACATTCTTTATCATGTGCAATCATAAAATAGTCTAATATCTTCATTTTTTCCACAAACATAGCTATTACCCTCGAAAACTAAAACTTTTGACATAGGAAAAGAGCCTTTAATCACATTCTTTACCATGTGCAATCATAAAATAGTCTAATATCTTCATTTTTTCAACATACGTAGCTATTACCCTCGAAAACTAAAACTTTTACATAGGAAAAGAGCCTTTAATCACATTCTTTACCATGTGCAATCATAAAATAGTCTAATATCTTCATTTTTTCAACATACGTAGCTATTACCCTCGAAAACTAAAACTTTTGACATAGGAAAAGAGCCTTTAATCACATTCTTTACCATGTGCAATCATAAAATAGTCTAATATCTTCTTTTTTTCCACAGACATAGCTATTACCCTCGAAAACTAAAACTTTTGAAATAGGAAAAGAGCCTTTAATCCCATTCTTTACCATGTGCAATCATAAAATAGTCTAATATCTTCATTTTTTCCACGGACGAAGCTATTACCCTCGAAAACTAAAACTTTTGACATAGGAAAAGAGCCTTTAATCACATTCTTTACCATGTGCAATCATAAAATAGTCTAATATCTTCATTTTTTTCCACAGACATAGCTATTACCCTCGAAAACTAAAATTTTTGTAATAGGAAAAGAGCCTTTAATCACATTCTTTACAATGTGCAATCATAAAATAGTCTTATATCTTCATTTTTTCCACAGACATAGCTATTACCTTCGAAAACAAAAATTTTTGAAATAGGAATAGAGCCTTTAATCTCATTCTTTACCATGTGCAATCATAAAATAGTCTAATATCTTCATTTTTTTCCACGGAGGAAGCTATTACCCTCGAAAACTAAAACTTTTGACATACGAAAAGAGCCTTTAATCACATTCTTTACCATGTGCAATCATAAAATAGTCTAATATCTTCATTTTTTCCACAGACATAGCTATTACCCTCGAAAACTAAAACTTTTGACATGGGAAAAGAGCCTTTAATCACATTCTTTACCATGTGCAATCACAAAATAGTCTATTTTCTTCATTTTTTCCACAGACATAGCTATTACCCTCGAAAACTAAAATTTTGAAATAGGAAAAGAGCCTTTAATCAGATTCTTTACCATGTGCAATCATAAAATAGTCTAATATCTTCATTTTTTCAACATACGTAGCTATTACCCTCGAAAACTAAAACTTTTGACATAGGAAAAGAGCCTTTAATCACATTCTTTACCATGTGCAATCATAAAATAGTCTAATATCTTCATTTTTTCAACATACGTAGCTCTTACCCCCGAAAAGTAAAATTTTTGAAATAGGAAAAGAGCCTTTAATCACATTCTTTACCATGTGCAATCATAAAATAGTCTAATATCTTCATTTTTTCCACGGACACAGCTATTACCCTCGAAAACTAAAAATTTTGACATACGAAAAGAGCCTTTAATCACATTCTTTACCATGTGCAATCATAAAATAGTCTAATATCTTCATTTTTTCCACAGACATAGCTATTACCCTCGAAAACTAAAACTTTTGACATGGGAAAAGAGCCTTTAATCACATTCTTTACCATGTGCAATCATAAAATAGTCTATTATTTTCATTTTTTCCACAGACATAGCTATTACCCTCGAAAACTAAAATTTTGAAATAGGAAAAGAGCCTTTAATCAGATTCTTTACCATGTGCAATCATAAAATAGTCTAATATCTTCATTTTTTCAACATACGTAGCTATTACCCTCGAAAACTAAAACTTTTGACATAGGGAAAGAGCCTTTAATCACATTCTTTACCATGTGCAATCATAAAATAGTCTAATATCTTCATTTTTTCAACATACGTAGCTCTTACCCCCGAAAAGTAAAATTTTTGAAATAGGAAAAGAGCCTTTAATCACATTCTTTACCATGTGCAATCATAAAATAGTCTAATATCTTCATTTTTTCAACATACGTAGCTCTTAACCCCGAAAAGTAAAATTTTTGAAATAGGAAAAGAGCCTTTAATCACATTCTTTACCATGTGCAATCATAAAATAGTCTAATATCTTCATTTTTTCAACAAACTTAGCTATTACCCTCGAAAACTAAAACTTTTGACATAGAAATAGAGCCTTTAATCACATTCTTTACCATGTGCAATCATAAAATAGTCTAATATCTTCATTTTTTCCACAGACATAGCTATTACCCTCGAAAACTAAAACTTTTGACATAGGAAAAGAGCCTTTAATCACATTCTTTACCATGTGCAATCATAAAATAGTCTAATATCTTCATTTTTTCCACAAACATAGCTATTACCCTCAAAAACTAAAACTTTTGACATAGGAAAAGAGCCTTTAATCACATTCTTTACCATGTGCAATCATAAAATAGTCTAATATCTTCATTTTTTCCACGGACGAAGCTATTTCACTCGAAAACTAAAACTTTTGACATAGGAAAAGAGCCTTTAATCACATTCTTTACCATGTGCAATCGTAAAATAGTCTAACATCTTCATTTTTTCCACAGACATAGTTATTACCCTCGAAAACTAAAATTTTTGAAATAGGAAAAGAGCCTTTAATCACATTCTTTACAATGTGCAATCACAAAATAGTCTTATATCTTCATTTTTTCCACAGACATAGCTATTACCCTCGAAAACTAAAATTTTTGAAATAGGAATAGAGCCTTTAATCGCATTCTTTACCATATGCAATCATAAAATAGTCTAATATCTTCATTTTTTCCACGGAGGAAGCTATTACCCCCGAAAACTAAAACTTTTGAACATAGGAAAAGAGCCTTTAATCACATTCTTTACCATGTGCAATCATAAAATAGTCTAATATCTTCATTTTTTCAACATACGTAGCTATTACCCTAAAAAACTAAAACTTTTGACATAGGAAAAGAGCCTTTAATCACATTCGTTACTATGTGCAATCATAAAATAGTCTAATATCTTCATTTTTTCCACGGACGAAGCTATTACCCTCGAAAACTAAAACTTTTGACATAGGAAAAGAGCCTTTAATCACACTCTTTACCATGTGCAATCATAAAATAGTCTAATATCTTCATTTTTTCAACATACGTAGCTCTTACCCTCGAAAACTAAAACTTTTGACATAGGAAAAGAGCCTTTAATCACATTCTTTACCATGTGCAATCATAAAATAGTCTAATATCTTAATTTTTTCCACAGACATAGCTATTACCTTCGAAAACTAAAACTTTTGACATAGGAAAAGAGCCTTTAATCACATTCCTTACCATGTGCAATCATAAAATAGTTTAATATCTTCATTTTTTCCACGGACGAAGCTATTACCCTCGAAAACTAAAAGTTTTGAAATAGGAAAAGAGCCTTTAATCACATTCTTTACCACGTGCAATCATAAAATAGTCTAATATCTTAATTTTTTCCACAGACATAGCTATTACCTTCGAAAACTAAAACTTTTGACATAGGAAAAGAGCCTTTAATCACATTCTTCACCATGTGCAATCATAAAATAGTTTAATATCTTCATTTTTTCCACGAACGAAGCTATTACCCTCGAAAACTAAAACTTTTGAAATAGGAAAAGAGCCTTTAATCACATTCTTTACCATGTGCAATCATAAAATAGTCTAATATCTTCATTTTTTCCAAGGACATAGCTATTACCCTCGAAAACTAAAATTTTGAAATAGGAAAAGAGCCTTTAATCAGATTCTTTACCATGTGCAATCATAAAATAGTCTAATATCTTCATTTTTTTCAACATACGTAGCTATTACCCTCGAACAATAAAACTTTTGACATAGGAAAAGAGCCTTTAATCACATTCTTTACCATGTGCAATCATAAAATAGTCTAATATCTTCATTTTTTCAACATACGTAGCTCTTACCCCCGAAAAGTAAAATTTTTGAAATAGGAAAAGAGCCTTTAATCACATTCTTTACCATGTGCAATCATAAAATAGTCTAATATCTTCATTTTTTCCACGGACACAGCTATTACCCTCAAAAACTAAAAATTTTGACATACGAAAAGAGCCTTTAATCACATTCTTTACCATGTGCAATCATAAAATAGTCTAATATCTTCATTTTTTCCACAGACATAGCTATTACCCTCGAAAACTAAAACTTTTGACATGGGAAAAGAGCCTTTAATCACATTCTTTACCATGTGCAATCATAAAATAGTCTATTATTTTCATTTTTTCCACAGACATAGCTATTACCCTCGAAAACTAAAATTTTGAAATAGGAAAAGAGCCTTTAATCAGATTCTTTACCATGTGCAATCATAAAATAGTCTAATATCTTCATTTTTTCAACATACGTAGCTATTACCCTCGAAAACTAAAACTTTTGACATAGGAAAAGAGCCTTTAATCACATTCTTTACCATGTGCAATCATAAAATAGTCTAATATCTTCATTTTTTCAACATACGTAGCTCTTACCCCCGAAAAGTAAAATTTTTGAAATAGGAAAAGAGCCTTTAATCACATTCTTTACCATGTGCAATCATAAAATAGTCTAATATCTTCATTTTTTCCACGGACGAAGCTATTACCCCCGAAAACTAAAACTTTTGACATAGAAAAAGAGCCTTTAATCACATTCTTTACCATGTGCAATCATAAAATAGTCTAATATCTTCATTTTTTCAACAAACTTAGCTATTACCCTCGAAAACTAAAACTTTTGACATAGAAATAGAGCCTTTAATCACATTCTTTACCATGTGCAATCATAAAATAGTCTAATATCTTCATTTTTTCCACAGACATAGCTATTACCCCCGAAAACTAAAACTTTTGACATAGAAAAAGAGCCTTTAATCACATTCTTTACCATGTGCAATCATAAAATAGTCTAATATGTTCATTTTTTCAACAAACTTAGCTATTACCCTCGAAAACTAAAACTTTTGACATAGAAATAGAGCCTTTAATCACATTCTTTACCATGTGCAATCATAAAATAGTCTAATATCTTCATTTTTTCCACAGACATAGCTATTACCCTCGAAAACTAAAACTTTTGACATAGGAAAAGAGCCTTTAATCACATTCTTTACCATGTGCAATCATAAAATAGTCTAATATCTTCATTTTTTCCACAGACAAAGCTATTACCCTCGAAAACTAAAACTTTTGACATAGGAAAAGAGCCTTTAATCACATTCTTTACCATGTGCAATCGTAAAATAGTCTAACATCTTCATTTTTTCCACAGACATAGCTATTACCCTCGAAAACTAAAATTTTTGAAATAGGAAAAGAGCCTTTAATCACATTCTTTACAATGTGCAATCACAAAATAGTCTTATATCTTCATTTTTTCCACAGACATAGCTATTACCCTCGAAAACTAAAATTTTTGAAATAGGAATAGAGCCTTTAATCGCATTCTTTACCATGTGCAATCATAAAATAGTCTAATATCTTCATTTTTTCCACGGAGGGAAGCTATTACCCCCGAAAACTAAAACTTTTGAACATAGGAAAAGAGCCTTTAATCACATTCTTTACCATGTGCAATCATAAAATAGTCTAATATCTTCATTTTTTCAACATACGTAGCTATTACCCTAAAAAACTAAAACTTTTGACATAGGAAAAGAGCCTTTAATCACATTCGTTACCATGTGCAATCATAAAATAGTCTAATATCTTCATTTTTTCCACGGACGAAGCTATTACCCTCGAAAACTAAAACTTTTGACATAGGAAAAGAGCCTTTAATCACACTCTTTACCATGTGCAATCATAAAATAGTCTAATATCTTCATTTTTTCAACATACGTAGCTCTTACCCTCGAAAACTAAAACTTTTGACATAGGAAAAGAGCCTTTAATCACATTCTTTACCATGTGCAATCATAAAATAGTCTAATATCTTAATTTTTTCCACAGACATAGCTATTACCTTCGAAAACTAAAACTTTTGACATAGGAATAGAGCCTTTAATCACATTCCTTACCATGTGCAATCATAAAATAGTTTAATATCTTCATTTTTTCCACGGACGAAGCTATTACCCTCGAAAACTAAAACTTTTGAATTAGGAAAAGAGCCTTTAATCACATTCTTTACCATGTGCAATCATAAAATAGTCTAATATCTTAATTTTTTCCACAGACATAGCTATTACCTTCGAAAACTAAAACTTTTGACATAGGAAAAGAGCCTTTAATCACATTCCTTACCATGTGCAATCATAAAATAGTTTAATATCTTCATTTTTTCCACGGACGAAGCTATTACCCTCGAAAACTAAAACTTTTGAAATAGGAAAAGAGCCTTTAATCACATTCTTTACCATGTGCAATCATAAAATAGTCTAATATCTTCATTTTTTCAACATACGTAGCTATTACCCTCGAACAATAAAACTTTTGACATAGGAAAAGAGCCTTTAATCACATTCTTTACCATGTGCAATCATAAAATAGTCTAATATCTTCATTTTTTCAACATACGTAGCTCTTACCCCCGAAAAGTAAAATTTTTGAAATAGGAAAAGAGCCTTTAATCACATTCTTTACCATGTGCAATCATAAAATAGTCTAATATCTTCATTTTTTCCACGGACACAGCTATTACCCTCGAAAACTAAAAATTTTGACATACGAAAAGAGCCTTTAATCACATTCTTTACCATGTGCAATCATAAAATAGTCTAATATCTTCATTTTTTCCACAGACATAGCTATTACCCTCGAAAACTAAAACTTTTGACATGGGAAAAGAGCCTTTAATCACATTCTTTACCATGTGCAATCATAAAATAGTCTATTATTTTCATTTTTTCCACAGACATAGCTATTACCCTCGAAAACTAAAATTTTGAAATAGGAAAAGAGCCTTTAATCAGATTCTTTACCATGTGCAATCATAAAATAGTCTAATATCTTCATTTTTTCAACATACGTAGCTATTACCCTCGAAAACTAAAACTTTTGACATAGGAAAAGAGCCTTTAATCACATTCTTTACCATGTGCAATCATGAAATAGTCTAATATCTTCATTTTTTCAACATACGTAGCTCTTACCCCCGAAAAGTAAAATTTTTGAAATAGGAAAAGAGCCTTTAATCACATTCTTTACCATGTGCAATCATAAAATAGTCTAATATCTTCATTTTTTCAACATACGTAGCTCTTACCCCCGAAAAGTAAAATTTTTGAAATAGGAAAAGAGCCTTTAATCACATTCTTTACCATGTGCAATCATAAAATAGTCTAATATCTTCATTTTTTCCACGGACGAAGCTATTACCCCCGAAAACTAAAACTTTTGACATAGAAAAAGAGCCTTTAATCACATTCTTTACCATGTGCAATCATAAAATAGTCTAATATCATCATTTTTTCAACAAACTTAGCTATTACCCTCGAAAACTAAAACTTTTGACATAGAAATAGAGCCTTTAATCACATTCTTTACCATGTGCAATCATAAAATAGTCTAATATCTTCATTTTTTCCACAGACATAGCTATTACCCCCGAAAACTAAAACTTTTGACATAGAAAAAGAGCCTTTAATCACATTCTTTACCATGTGCAATCATAAAATAGTCTAATATCTTCATTTTTTCAACAAACTTAGCTATTACCCTCGAAAACTAAAACTTTTGACATAGAAATAGAGCCTTTAATCACATTCTTTACCATGTGCAATCATAAAATAGTCTAATATCTTCATTTTTTCCACAGACATAGCTATTACCCTCGAAAACTAAAACTTTTGACATAGGAAAAGAGCCTTTAATCACATTCTTTACCATGTGCAATCATAAAATAGTCTAATATCTTCATTTTTTCCACGGACGAAGCTATTACCCTCGAAAACTAAAACTTTTGACATAGGAAAAGAGCCTTTAATCACATTCTTTACCATGTGCAATCGTAAAATAGTCTAACATCTTCATTTTTTCCACAGACATAGCTATTACCCTCGAAAACTAAAATTTTTGAAATAGGAAAAGAGCCTTTAATCACATTCTTTACAATGTGCAATCACAAAATAGTCTTATATCTTCATTTTTTCCACAGACATAGCTATTACCCTCGAAAACTAAAATTTTTGAAATAGGAATAGAACCTTTAATCGCATTCTTTACCATGTGCAATCATAAAATAGTCTAATATCTTCATTTTTTCCACGGAGGAAGCTATTACCCCCGAAAACTAAAACTTTTGAACATAGGAAAAGAGCCTTTAATCACATTCTTTACCATGTGCAATCATAAAATAGTCTAATATCTTCATTTTTTCAACATACGTAGCTATTACCCTAAAAAACTAAAACTTTTGACATAGGAAAAGAGCCTTTAATCACATTCGTTACCATGTGCAATCATAAAATAGTCTAATATCTTCATTTTTTCCACGGACGAAGCTATTACCCTCGAAAACTAAAACTTTTGACATAGGAAAAGAGCCTTTAATCACACTCTTTACCATGTGCAATCATAAAATAGTCTAATATCTTCATTTTTTCAACATACGTAGCTCTTACCCTCGAAAACTAAAACTTTTGACATAGGAAAAGAGCCTTTAATCACATTCTTTACCATGTGCAATCATAAAATAGTCTAATATCTTAATTTTTTCCACAGACATAGCTATTACCTTCGAAAACTAAAACTTTTGACATAGGAAAAGAGCCTTTAATCACATTCCTTACCATGTGCAATCATAAAATAGTTAATATCTTCATTTTTTCCACGGACGAAGCTATTACCCTCGAAAACTAAAACTTTTGAATAGGAAAAGAGCCTTTAATCACATTCTTTACCATGTGCAATCATAAAATAGTCTAATATCTTCATTTTTTCCACAGACATAGCTATTACCCTCGAAAACTAAAACTTTTGACATAGGAAAAGAGCCTTTAATCAAATTCTTTACCATGTGCAATCATAAAATAGTCTAATATCTTCATTTTTTCCACGGACGATAGCTATTACCCTCGAAAACTAAAACTTTTGAAATAGGAAAAGAGCCTTTAATCACATTCTTTACCATGTGCAATCATAAAATAGTCTAATATCTTCATTTTTTCCACAGACATAGCTATTACCCTCGAAAACTAAAACTTTTGACATAGGAAAAGAGCCTTTAATCACATTCTTTACCATGTGCAATCATAAAATAGTCTAATACCTTCATTTTTTCCACAGACATAGCTATTACCCTCGAAAACTAAAACTTTTGACTTAGGAAAAGAGCCTTTAATCACATTCTTTACCATGTGCAATCATAAAATAGTCTAATATCTTCATTTTTTCCACAGACATAGCTATTACCCTCGAAAACTAAAACTTTTGAAATAGGAAAAGAGCCTTTAATCACATTCTTTACCATGTGCAATCATAAAATAGTCTAATATCTTCATTTTTTCACATACGTAGCTCTTACCCCGAAAACTAAAACTTTTGAAATAGGAAAAGAGCCTTTAATCACATTCTTTACCATGTGCAATCATAAAATAGTCTAATATCTTCATTTTTTCACATACATAGCTATTACCCTCGAAAACTAAAACTTTTGAAATAGGAAAAGAGCCTTTAATCACATTCTTTACCATGTGCAATCATAAAATAGTCTAATATCTTCATTTTTTCAACATACGTAGCTATTACCCCGAAAACTAAAACTTTTGACATAGGAAAAGAGCCTTTAATCACATTCTTTACCATGTGCAATCATAAAATAGTCTAATATCTTCATTTTTTCACAACGTAGCTATTACCCTCGAAAACTAAAACTTTTGACATAGGAAAAGAGCCTTTAATCACATTCTTTACCATGTGCAATCATAAAATAGTCTAATATCTTCATTTTTTCCACGGACATAAGCTATTACCCTCGAAAACTAAAACTTTTGACATAGGAAAAGAGCCTTTAATCACATTCTTTACCATGTGCAATCATAAAATAGTCTAATATCTTCATTTTTTCAACATACGTAGCTATTACCCTCGAAAACTAAAACTTTTGACATAGGAAAAGAGCCTTTAATCACATTCTTTACCATGTGCAATCATAAAATAGTCTAATATCTTCATTTTTTCACATACGAAGCTATTACCCTCGAAAACTAAAACTTTTGACATAGGAAAAGAGCCTTTAATCACATTCTTTACCATGTGCAATCATAAAATAGTCTAATATCTTCATTTTTTCAACATACGTAGCTCTTACCCCGAAAACTAAAACTTTTGACATAGGAAAAGAGCCTTTAATCACACTCTTTACCATGTGCAATCATAAAATAGTCTAATATCTTCATTTTTACTACAGACTTAGCTATTACCCTCGAAAACTAAAACTTTTGACATAGGAAAAGAGCCTTTAATCACATTCTTTACCATGTGCAATCATAAAATAGTCTAATATCTTCATTTTTTCCACGGACATAAGCTATTACCCCGAAAACTAAAACTTTTGACATAGGAAAAGAGCCTTTAATCACATTCTTTACCATGTGCAATCATAAAATAGTCTAATATCTTCATTTTTTCAACATACGTAGCTATTACCCTCGAAAACTAAAACTTTTGAAATAGGAAAAGAGCCTTTAATCACATTCTTTACCATGTGCAATCATAAAATAGTCTAATATCTTCATTTTTTCCACGGACGAAGCTATTACCCTCGAAAACTAAAACTTTTGAAATAGGAAAAGAGCCTTTAATCACATTCTTTACCATGTGCAATCATAAAATAGTCTAATATCTTCATTTTTTCAACATACGTAGCTATTACCCTCGAAACTAAAACTTTTGAATAGGAAAAGAGCCTTTAATCACATTCTTTACCATTTGCAATCATAAAATAGTCTAATATCTTCATTTTTTCAACATACGTATCTATTACCCCGAAAACTAAAACTTTTGACATAGGAAAAGAGCCTTTAATCACATTCTTTACCATGTGCAATCATAAAATAGTCTAATATCTTCATTTTTTCAACATACGTAGCTATTACCCTAGAAAACTAAAACTTTTGACATAGGAAAAGAGCCTTTAATCACATTCTTTACCATGTGCAATCATAAAATAGTCTAATATCTTCATTTTTTCCACGGACAAGCTATTACCCTCGAAAACTAAAACTTTTGAAATAGGAAAAGAGCCTTTAATCACATTCTTTACCATTGCAATCATAAAATAGTCTAATATCTTCATTTTTTCAACATACGTAGCTATTACCCTCGAAAACTAAAACTTTTGAAATAGGAAAAGAGCCTTTAATCACATTCTTTACCATTGCAATCATAAAAAGTCTAATATCTTCATTTTTTCAACATACGTAGCTCTTACCCCGAAAACTAAAACTTTTGACATAGGAAAAGAGCCTTTAATCACATTCTTTTTCAACATTTTTTCAACATACGTAGCTATTACCCTCGAAAACTAAAACTTTTGAAATAGGAAAAGAGCCTTTAATCACATTCTTTACCATGTGCAATCATAAAATAGTCTAATATCTTCATTTTTTCCACGGACATAGCTATTACCCTCGAAAACTAAAACTTTTGAAATAGGAAAAGAGCCTTTAATCACATTCTTTACCATGTGCAATCATAAAATAGTCTAATATCTTCATTTTTTCCACAGGCATAGCTATTACCCTCGAAAACTAAAACTTTTGAAATAGGAAAAGAGCCTTTAATCACATTCTTTACCATGTCCAATCATAAAATAGTCTAATATCTTCATTTTTTCCACAGACGTAGCTCTTACCCCCGAAAACTAAAACTTTTGAAATAGGAAAAGAGCCTTTAATCACATTCTTTACCATGTGCAATCATAAAATAGTCTAATATCTTCATTTTTTCCACGGACGTAGCTATTACCCCCGAAAACTAAAACTTTTGAAATAGGAAAAGAGCCTTTAATCACATTCTTTACCATGTGCAATCATAAAATAGTCTAATATCTTCATTTTTTCCACAGACATAGCTATTACCCTCGAAAACTAAAACTTTTGACATAGGAAAAGAGCCTTTAATCACATTCTTTACCATGTGCAATCATAAAATAGTCTAATATCTTCATTTTTTCCACAGACGATAGCTATTACCCTCGAAAACTAAAACTTTTGAAATAGGAAAAGAGCCTTTAATCACATTCTTTACCATGTGCAATCATAAAATAGTCTAATATCTTCATTTTTTCCACAGACATAGCTATTACCCTCGAAAACTAAAATTTTTGAAATAGGAAAAGAGCCTTTAATCACATTCTTTACAATGTGCAATCATAAAATAGTCTAATATCTTCATTTTTTCCACAGACATAGCTATTACCCTCGAAAACTAAAACTTTTGAAATAGGAAAAGAGCCTTTAATCACATTCTTTACCATGTGCAATCATAAAATAGTCTAATATCTTCATTTTTTCCACAGACGTAGCTATTACCCCCGAAAACTAAAACTTTTGAAATAGGAAAAGAGCCTTTAATCACATTCTTTACCATGTGCAATCATAAAATAGTCTAATATCTTCATTTTTTCAACATACGTAGCTCTTACCCCCGAAAACTAAAACTTTTGAAATAGGAAAAGAGCCTTTAATCACATTCTTTACCATGTGCAATCATAAAATAGTCTAATATCTTCATTTTTTCAACATACGTAGCTATTACCCTCGAAAACTAAAACTTTTGAAATAGGAAAAGAGCCTTTAATCACATTCTTTACCATGTGCAATCATAAAATAGTCTAATATCTTCATTTTTTCAACATACGTAGCTATTACCCTCGAAAACTAAAACTTTTGACATAGGAAAAGAGCCTTTAATCACATTCTTTACCATGTGCAATCATAAAATAGTCTAATATCTTCATTTTTTCCACAGACGATAGCTATTACCCTCGAAAACTAAAACTTTTGACATAGGAAAAGAGCCTTTAATCACATTCTTTACCATGTGCAATCATAAAATAGTCTAATATCTTCATTTTTTCTACAGACATAGCTATTACCCTCGAAAACTAAAACTTTTGACATAGAAAAGAGCCTTTAATCACATTCTTTACCATTTGCAATCATAAAATAGTCTAATATCTTCATTTTTTCAACATACGTAGCTCTTACCCCCGAAAACTAAAACTTTTGAAATAGGAAAAGAGCCTTTAATCACATTCTTTACCATTTGCAATCATAAAATAGTCTAATATCTTCATTTTTTCAACATACGTAGCTATTACCCTCGAAAACTAAAACTTTTGACATAGGAAAAGAGCCTTTAATCACATTCTTTACCATGTGCAATCATAAAATAGTCTAATATCTTCATTTTTTCAACATACGTAGCTATTACCCTCGAAAACTAAAACTTTTGAACATAGGAAAAGAGCCTTTAATCACATTCTTTACCATGTGCAATCATAAAAAGTCTAATATCTTCATTTTTTCACGGACAAGCTATTACCCTCGAAAACTAAAACTTTTGAAATAGGAAAAGAGCCTTTAATCACATTCTTTACCATGTGCAATCATAAAATAGTCTAATATCTTCATTTTTTCAACATACGTAGCTATTACCCCCGAAAACTAAAACTTTTGAAATAGGAAAAGAGCCTTTAATCACATTCTTTACCATGTGCAATCATAAAATAGTCTAATATCTTCATTTTTTCAACATACGTAGCTCTTACCCCGAAAACTAAAACTTTTGAAATAGGAAAAGAGCCTTTAATCACATTCTTTACCATGTGCAATCATAAAATAGTCTAATATCTTCATTTTTTCAACATACGTAGCTATTACCCTCGAAAACTAAAACTTTTGAAATAGGAAAAGAGCCTTTAATCACATTCTTTACCATGTGCAATCATAAAATAGTCTAATATCTTCATTTTTTCAACATACGTAGCTATTACCCTCGAAAACTAAAACTTTTGAAATAGGAAAAGAGCCTTTAATCACATTCTTTACCATGTGCAATCATAAAATAGTCTAATATCTTCATTTTTTAACATACGTAGCTATTACCCTCGAAAACTAAAACTTTTGACATAGGAAAAGAGCCTTTAATCACATTCTTTACCATGTGCAATCATAAAATAGTCTAATATCTTCATTTTTTCAACATACGTAGCTATTACCCTCGAAAACTAAAACTTTTGACATAGGAAAAGAGCCTTTAATCACATTCTTTACCATGTGCAATCATAAAATAGTCTAATATCTTCATTTTTTCCACGGACGAAGCTATTACCCTCGAAAACTAAAACTTTTAAAATAGGAAAAGAGCCTTTAATCACATTCTTTACCATGTGCAATCATAAAATAGTCTAATATCTTCATTTTTTCCACGGACGATAGCTATTACCCTCGAAAACTAAAACTTTTGAAATAGGAAAAGAGCCTTTAATCACATTCTTTACCATGTGCAATCATAAAATAGTCTAATATCTTCTTTTTTTAAACAGACATAGCTATTACCCTCGAAAACTAAAACTTTTGACATAGGAAAAGAGCCTTTAATCACATTCTTTACCAGATGCAATCATAAAATAGTCTAATATCTTCATTTTTTCAACAGACGTAGCTATTACCCTCGAAAACTAAAACTTTTGACATAGGAAAAGAGCCTTTAATCACATTCTTTACCATGTGTAATCATAAAATAGTCTAATATCTTCATTTTTTCAACATACGTAGCTCTTCCCCCCGAAAACTAAAACTTTTGAAATAGGAAAAGAGCCTTTAATCACATTTTTTACCATTTGCAATCATAAAATAGTCTAATATCTTCATTTTTTCAACATACGTAGCTCTTACCCCAGAAAACTAAAACTTTTGAAATAGGAAAAGAGCCTTTAATCACATTCTTTACCATGTGCAATCATAAAATAGTCTAATATCTTCATTTTTTCAACATACGTAGCTCTTACCCCCGACAACTAAAACTTTTGAAATAGGAAAAGAGCCTTTAATCAAATTCTTTACCATGTGCAATCATAAAATAGTCTAATATCTTAATTTTTTCAACATACGTAGCTATTACCCTCGAAAACTAAAACTTTTGACATAGGAAAAGAGCCTTTAATCACATTCTTTACCATGTGCAATCATAAAACAGTCTAATATCTTCATTTTTTTCACAGACATAGCTATTACCCTCGAAAACTAAAACTTTTGAACTAGGAAAAGAGCCTTTAATCACATTCTTTACCATGTGCAATCATAAAATAATCTAATATCTTCATTTTTTCCACGGACGAAGCTATTACCCCCGAAAACTAAAACTTTTGAAATAGGAAAAGAGCGTTTTATCACATTTTTTACCATGTGCAATCATAAAATAGTCTAATATCTTCATTTTTTCAACATACGTAGCTCTTACCCCCGAAAACCAAAACTTTTGAAATAGGAAAAGAGCCTTTAATCACATTCTTTACCATGTGCAATCGTAAAATAGTCTAATATCTTCATTTTTTCAACATACGTAGCTCTAGCCCCGAAAACTAAAACTTTTGAAATAGGAAAAGAGCCTTTAATCATATTCTTTACCATGTGCAATCATAAAATAGTCTAATATCTTCATTTTTTCAACATACGTAGCTATTACCCTCGAAAACTAAAACTTTTGAAATAGGAAAAGAGCCTTTAATCACATTCTTTACCATGTGCAATGGTAAAATAGTCTAATATCTTCATTTTTTCAACATACGTAGCTCTTACCCCCCGAAAACTAAAACTTTTGAAATAGGAAAAGAGCCTTTAATCATATACTTTACCATGTGCAATCATAAAATAGTCTAATATCTTCATTTTTTCAACATACGTAGCTATTACCCTCGAATACTAAAACTTTTGACATAGGAAAAGAGCCTTTAATCACATTCTTTACCATGTGCAATCATAAAATAGTCTAATATCTTAATTTTTTCCACGGACGAAGCTATTAACCTCGAAAACTAAAACTTTTGACATAGGAAAAGAGCCTTTAATCACATTCTTTACCATGTGCAATCATAAAATAGTCTAATATCTTCATTTTTTCCACGGACGAAGCTATTACCCTCGAAAACTAAAACTTTTGAAATAGGAAAAGAGCCTTTAATCACATTCTTTACCATGTGCAATCATAAAATAGTCTAATATCTTCATTTTTTCCACGGACGTAGCTATTACCCTCGAAAACTAAAACTTTTGACATAGAAAAAGAGCCTTTAATCACATTCTTTACCATGTGCAATCATAAAATAGTCTAATATCTTCATTTTTTAAACAGACATAGCTATTACCCTCGAAAACTAAAACTTTTGACATAGGAAAAGAGCCTTTAATCACATTCTTTACCATGTGCAATCATAAAATAGTCTAATATCTTCATTTTTTCCACAGACGTAGCTCTTACCCCCGAAAACTAAAACTTTTGAAATAGGAAAAGAGCCTTTAATCACATTCTTTACCATGTGTAATCATAAAATAGTCTAATATCTTCATTTTTTCAACATACGTAGCTCTTCCCCCCGAAAACTAAAACTTTTGAAATAGGAAAAGAGCCTTTAATCACATTTTTACCATTTGTAATCATAAAATAGTCTAATATCTTCATTTTTTCAACATACGTAGCTCTTACCCCAGAAAACTAAAACTTTTGAAATAGGAAAAGAGCCTTTAATTACATTCTTTACCATGTGCAATCATAAAATAGTCTAATATCTTCATTTTTTCAACATACGTAGCTCTTACCCCCGACAACTAAAACTTTTGAAATAGGAAAAGAGCCTTTAATCACATTCTTTACCATGTGCAATCATAAAATAGTCAAATATCTTCATCTTTTCCACGGACATAGCTGTTACCCTCGAAAACTAAAACTTTTGACATAGGAAAAGAGCCTTTAATCACATTCTTTACCATGTCCAATCATAAAATAGTCTAATATCTTCATTTTTTCCACGTACGAAGCTATTACCCCCAAAAACTAAAACTTTTGACATAGGAAAAGAGCCTTTAATCACATTCTTTACCATGTGCAATCATAATCTAGTCTAATATCTTCATTTTTTCCACAGACATAGCTATTACCCTCGAAAACTAAAACTTTTGACATAGGAAAAGAGCCTTTAATCACATTCTTTACCATGTGCAATCATAAAATAGTCTAATATCTTCATTTTTTCACATACGTAGCTCTTACCCCCGAAAACTAAAACTTTTGAAATAGGAAAAGAGCCTTTAATCACATTCTTTACCATGTGCAATCATAAAATAGTCTAATATCTTCATTTTTTCAACATACGTAGCTCTTCCCCCCGAAAACTAAAACTTTTGAAATAGGAAAAGAGCCTTTAATCACATTTTTTACCATTTGCAATCATAAAATAGTCTAATATCTTCATTTTTTCACATACGTAGCTCTTACCCCCAAAAACTAAAACTTTTGAAATAGGAAAAGAGCCTTTAATCACATTCTTTACCATGTGCAATCATAAAATAGTCTAATATCTTCATTTTTTCAACATACGTAGCTCTTACCCCCGAAAACTAAATTTTTTGAAATAGGAAAAGAGCCTTTAATCAAATTCTTTACCATGTGCAATCATAAAATAGTCTAATATCATCATTTTTCAACATACGTAGCTATTACACTCGAAAACTAAAACTTTTGACATAGGAAAAGGGCCTTTAATCACATTCTTTACCATGTGCAATCATAAAATAGTCTAATATCTTCATTTTTTCCACAGACATAGCTATTACCCTCGAAAACTAAAACTTTTGAAATAGGAAAAGAGCCTTTAATCACATTCTTTACCATGTGCAATCATAAAATAGTCTAATATCTTCATTTTTCAACATACGTAGCTCTTCCCCCGAAAACTAAAACTTTTGAAATAGGAAAAGAGCCTTTAATCACATTTTTTACCATTTGCAATCATAAAATAGTCTAATATCTTCATTTTTTCAACATAAGTAGCTCTTACCCCCGAAAACTAAAATTTTTGAAATAGGAAAAGAGCCTTTAATCACATTCTTTACCATGTGCAATCATAAAATAGTCTAATATCTTCATTTTTTCCACGGACGAAGCTATTACCCTCGAAAACTAAAACTTTTGACATAGGAAAAGAGCCTTTAATCACATTCTTTACCATGTGCAATAATAAAATAGTCTAATATCTTCATTTTTTCAGAAATAGCTATCACCCTCGAAAACTAAAACTTTTGACATAGGAAAAGAGCCTTTAATCACATTCTTTACCATGTGCAATCATAAAATAGTCTAATATCTTCATTTTTCAACATACTTAGCTCTTACCCCCGAAAACTAAAACTTTTGACATAGGAAAAGAGCCTTTAATCACATTCTTTACCATATGCAATCATAAAATGGTCTAATATCTTCATTTTTGAAACAGACATAGCTATTACCCTCGAAAACTAAAACTTTTGACATAGGAAAAGAGCCTTTAATCACATTCTTTACCATGTGCAATCATAAAATAGTCTAATATCTTCATTTTTTCCACAGACGTAGCTCTTACCCCGAAAACTAAAACTTTTGAAATAGGAAAAGAGCCTTTAATCACATTCTTTACCATGTGCAATCATAAAATAGTCTAATATCTTCATTTTTTCAACATACGTAGCTCTTACCCCGAAAACTAAAACTTTTGAAATAGGAAAAGAGCCTTTAATCACATTCTTTACCATTTGCAATCATAAAATAGTCTAATATCTTCATTTTTTCAACATACGTAGCTCTTACCCCGAAAACTAAAACTTTTGAAATAGGAAAAGAGCCTTTAATCACATTCTTTACCATGTGCAATCATAAAATAGTCTAATATCTTCATTTTTTCAACATACGTAGCTCTTACCCCCGAAACTAAAACTTTTGAAATAGGAAAAGAGCCTTTAATCACATTCTTTACCATGTGCAATCATAAAATAGTCAAATATCTTCATTTTTTCCACGGACATAGCTGTTACCCTCGAAAACTAAAACTTTTGACATAGGAAAAGAGCCTTTAATCACATTCTTTACCACGTGCAATCATAAAATAGTCTAATATCTTCATTTTTTCCACAGGACGAAGCTATTACCCCAAAAACTAAAACTTTTGACATAGGAAAAGAGCCTTTAATCACATTCTTTACCATGTGCAATCATAATAGTCTAATATCTTCATTTTTTCACATACGTAGCTATTACCCTCGAAAACTAAAACTTTTGACATAGGAAAAGAGCCTTTAATCACATTCTTTACCATGTGCAATCATAAAATAGTCTAATATCTTCATTTTTTCACATACGTAGCTCTTACCCCCGAAAACTAAAACTTTTGAAATAGGAAAAGAGCCTTTAATCACATTCTTTACCATGTGCAATCATAAAATAGTCTAATATCTTCATTTTTTCAACATACGTAGCTCTTCCCCCCGAAAACTAAAACTTTTGAAATAGGAAAAGAGCCTTTAATCACATTTTTACCATTTGCAATCATAAAATAGTCTAATATCTTCATTTTTTCACATACGTAGCTCTTACCCCGAAAACTAAAACTTTTGAAATAGGAAAAGAGCCTTTAATCACATTCTTTACCATGTGCAATCATAAAATAGTCTAATATCTTCATTTTTTCAACATACGTAGCTATTACCCTCGAAAACTAAAACTTTTGAAATAGGAAAAGAGCCTTTAATCACATTCTTTACCATGTGCAATCATAAAATAGTCTAATATCATCATTTTTCAACATACGTAGCTATTACACTCGAAAACTAAAACTTTTGACATAGGAAAAGGGCCTTTAATCACATTCTTTACCATGTGCAATCATAAAATAGTCTAATATCTTCATTTTTTCCACAGACATAGCTATTACCCTCGAAAACTAAAACTTTTGAAATAGGAAAAGAGCCTTTAATCACATTCTTTACCATGTGCAATCATAAAATAGTCTAATATCTTCATTTTTTCAACATACGTAGCTCTTCCCCTCGAAAACTAAAACTTTTGAAATAGGAAAAGAGCCTTTAATCACATTCTTTACCATGTGCAATCATAAAATAGTCTCATATCTTCATTTTTTCCACGGACGAAGCTATTACCCTCGAAAACTAAAACTTTTGACATAGGAAAAGAGCCTTTAATCACATTCTTTACCATGTGCAATAATAAAATAGTCTAATATCTTCATTTTTTCCACAGAAATAGCTATTACCCTCGAAAACTAAAACTTTTGACATAGGAAAAGAGCCTTTAATCACATTCTTTACCATGTGCAACCATAAAATAGTCTAATATCTTCATGTTTTCAACATACTTAGCTCTTACCCCCGAAAACTAAAACTTTTGACATATGAAAAGAGCCTTTAATCACATTCTTTACCATGTGCAATCATAAAATAGTCTAATATCTTCATTTTTTCCACGGACGAAGCTATTACCCCGAAAACTAAAACTTTTGACATAGGAAAAGAGCCTTTAATCACATTCTTTACCATGTGCAATCATAAAATAGTCTAATATCTTCATTTTTGCTCGGACGAAGCTATTACCCTCGAAAACTAAAACTTTTGAAATAGGAAAAGAGCCTTTAATCACATTCTTTACCATGTGCAATCATAAAATAGTCTAATATCTTCATTTTTTCCACGAACGAAGCTATTACCCTCGAAAACTAAAACTTTTGAAATAGGAAAAGAGCCTTTAATCACATTCTTTACCATGTACAATCATAAAATAGTCTAATATCTTCATTTTTTTCCACAGACATAGCTATTACCCTCGAAAACTAAAACTTTTGAACTAGGAAAAGAGCCTTTAATCACATTCTTTACCATGTGCAATCATAAAATAGTCTAATATCTTCACTTTTTCCACGGACGAAGCTATTACCCCCGAAAACTAAAACTTTTGAAATAGGAAAAGAGCCTTTAATCACATTCTTTACCATGTGCAATCATAAAATAGTCTAATATCTTCATTTTCTCAACATACGTAGCTCTTACCCCCGAAAACTAAAACTTTTGAAATAGGAAAAGAGCCTTTAATCACATTCTTTACCATGTGCAATCGTAAAATAGTCTAATATCTTCATTTTTTCAACATACGTAGCTCTTACCCCGAAAACTAAAACTTTTGAAATAGGAAAAGAGCCTTTAATCACATTCTTTACCATGTGCAATCATAAAATAGTCTATTATCTTCATTTTTTCCACGGACGAAGCTGTTAACCTCGAAAACTAAAACTTTTGACATAGGAAAAGAGCCTTTAATCACATTCTTTACCATGTGCAATCCTAAAATAGTCTAATATCTTCATTTTTTCCACGGACGAAGCTATTACCCTCGAAAACTAAAACTTTTGACATAGGAAAAGAGCCTTTAATCACATTCTTTACCATGTGCAATCATAAGATAGTCTAATATCTTCATTTTTCCACGGACGAAGCTATTACCCTCGAAAATTAAAACTTTTGAAATAGGAAAAGAGCCTTTAATCACATTCTTTACAATGTGCAATCATAAAATAGTCTAATATCTTCATTTTTTCCACGGACGAAGCTATTACCCTCGAAAACTAAAACTTTTGAAATAAGAAAAGAGCCTTTAATCATATTCTTTACCACGTACAATCATAAAATAGTCTAATATCTTCATTTTTTCCAGGGACGAAGCTATTACCCCCGAAAACTAAAACTTTTGACATAGGAAAAGAGCCTTTAATCACATTCTTTACCATGTGCAATCATAAAATAGTCTAATATCTTCATTTTTTCCACAGACATAGCTATTACCCTCGAAAACTAAAACTTTTGACATAGGAAAAGAGCCTTTAATCACATTCTTTACCATGTGCAATCATAAAATAGTCTAATATCTTCATTTTTTCCACAGACATAGCTATTACCCTCGAAAACTAAAACTTTTGACATAGGAAAAGAGCCTTTAATCACATTCTTTACAATGTGCAATCATAAAATAGTCTTATATCTTCACTTTTTCCACAGACGTAGCTCTTACCCCCGAAAACTAAAACTTTTGAAATAGGAAAAGAGCCTTTAATCACATTCTTTACCATGTGCAATCATAAAATAGTCTAATATCTTCATTTTTTCAACATACGTAGCTCTTCCCCCCTAAAACTAAAACTTTTGAAATAGGAAAAGAGCCTTTAATCATATTTTTTACCATTTGCAATCATAAAATAGTCTAATATCTTCATTTTTTCAACATACGTAGCTCTTACCCCCGAAAACTAAAACTTTTGAAATAGGAAAAGAGCCTTTAATCACATTCTTTACCATGTGCAACCACAAAATAGTCTAATATCTTCATTTTTCAACATACGTAGCTATTACCCTCGAAAACTAAAACTTTTGACATAGGAAAAGAGCCTCTAATCACATTCTTTACCATGTGCAATCATAAAATAGTCTAATATCTTCATTTTTTTCACAGACATAGCTATTACCCTCGAAAACTAAAACTTTTGAAATAGGAAAAGAGCCTTTAATCACATTCTTTACCATATGCAATCATAAAATAGTCTAATATCTTCATTTTTTCAACATACGTAGCTCTTCCCCCGAAAACTAAAACTTTTGAAATAGGAAAAGAGCCTTTAATCACATTTTTTACCATTTGCAATCATAAAATAGTCTAATATCTTCATTTTTTCAACATAAGTAGCTCTTACCCCCGAAAACTAAAACTTTTGAAATAGGAAAAGAGCCTTTAATCACAGTCTTTACCATGTGCAATCATAAAATAGTCTAATATCTTCATTTTTTCAACATACGTAGCTCCTCCCCCCGAAAACTAAAACTTTTTAAATAGGAAAAGAGCCTTTAATCACATTTTTTACCATTTGCAATCATAAAATAGTCTAATATCTTCATTTTTTCAACATACGTAGCTCTTACCCCCGAAAACTAAAACTTTTGAAATAGGAAAAGAGCCTTTAATCACATTCTTTACCATGTGCAATCATAAAATAGTCTAATATCTTCATTTTTTCAACATACGTAGCTATTAACCTCGAAAACTAAAACTTTTGACATAGGAAAAGAGCCTTTAATCACATTCTTTACCATGTGCAATCATAAAATAGTCTAATATCTTCATTTTTTCCACGGACGAAGCTATTACCCTCGAAAACTAAAACTTTTGACATAGGAAAAGAGCCTTTAATCACATTCTTTACCATGTGCAATCATAAAATAGTCTAATATCTTCATTTTTTCCACGGACGAAGCTATTACCCCCGAAAACTAAAACTTTTGACATAGGAAAAGAGCCTTTAATCACATTCTTTACCATGTGCAATCATAAAATAGTCTAATATCTTCATTTTTTCCACAGACATAGCTATTACCCTCGAAAACTAAAACTTTTGACACAGAAAAGAGCCTTTAATCACATTCTTTACCATGTGCAATCATAAAATAGTCTAATATCATCATTTTTTCCACAGACATAGCTCTTACCCCCGAAAACTAAAACTTTTGAAATAGGAAAAGAGCCTTTAATCACATTTTTTACCATTTGCAATCATAAAATAGTCTAATATCTTCATTTTTTCAACATACGTAGCTCTTACCCCCGAAAACTAAAACTTTTGAAATAGGAAAGAGCCTTTAATCAAATTCTTTACCATGTGCAATCATAAAATAGTCTAATATCTTAATTTTTTCAACATACGTAGCTATTACCCTCGAAAACTAAAACTTTTGACATAGGAAAAGAGCCTTTAATCACATTCTTTACCATGTGCAATCATAAAAGAGTCTAATATCTTCATTTTTTTCACAGACCTAGATATTACCCTCGAAAACTAAAACTTTTGAACTAGGAAAAGAGCCTTTAATCACATCCTTTAGCATTTGCAATCATAAAATAATCTAATATCTTCATTTTTTCCACGGACGAAGCTATTACCCCCGAAAACTAAAACTTTTGAAATAGGAAAAGAGCGTTTAATCACATTTTTTACCATGTGCAATCATAAAATAGTCTAATATCTTCATTTTTTCAACATACGTAGCTCTTACCCCCGAAAACCAAAACTTTTGAAATAGGAAAAGAGCCTTTAATCACATTCTTTACCATGTGCAATCGTAAAATAGTCTAATATCTTCATTTTTTCAACATAAGTAGCTCTTAGCCCCGAAAACTAAAACTTTTGAAATAGGAAAAGAGCCTTTAATCATATTCTTTACCATGTGCAATCATAAAATAGTCTAATATCTTCATTTTTTCAACATACGTAGCTATTACCCTCGAAAACTAAAACTTTTGACATAGGAAAAGAGCCTTTAATCACATTCTTTACCATGTGCAATCATAAAATAGTCTATTATCTTCATTTTTTCCACAGACGAAGCTATTACCCTCGAAAACTAAAACTTTTGACATAGGAAAAGATCCTTTAATCACATTCTTTACCATGTGCAATCATTAAATAGTCTAATATCTTCATTTTTTCCACGGACGAAGCTATTACCCTCGAAAACTAAAACTTTTGAAATAGGAAAAGAACCTTTAATCACATTCTTTACCATGTGCAATCATAAAATAGTCTAATATCTTCATTTTTTCCACGGACATAGCTATTACCCTCGAAAACTAAATCTTTTGACATAGGAAAAGAGCCTTTAATCACATTCTTTACCATGTGCAATCATAAAATAGTCTAATATTTTCATTTTTTCCACAGACATAGCTATTACCCTCGAAAACTAAAACTTTTGACATAGGAAAAGAGCCTTTAATCACATTCTTTACCATGTCCAATCATAAAATAGTCTAATATCTTCATTTTTTCCACGGACGAAGCTATTACCCCCGAAAACTAAAACTTTTGACATAGGAAAAGAGCCTTTAATTACATTCTTTACCATGTGCAATCATAAAATAGTCTAATATCTTCATTTTTTCAACATACGTAGCTATTACCCTCAAAAACTAAAACTTTTGACATATGAAAAGAGCCTTTAATCACATTGTAAACCATGTCCAATCATAAAATAGTCTAATATCTTCATTTTTTCCACGGACGAAGCTATTACCCTCGAAAACTAAAACTTTTGATATAGGAAAAGAGCCTTTAATCACATTCTTTACCATGTGCAATCATAAAATAGTCTAATATCTTCATTTTTTCCACAGACATAGCTATTACCCTCGAAAACTAAAACTTTTGAAATAGGAAAAGAGCCTTTAATCACATTCTTTACCATGTGCAATCACATGGTAAAGAATGTGATTAAAGGCTCTTTTCCTATGTCAAAAGTTTTAGTTTTCGAGGGTAATAGCTATGTCTGTGGAAAAAATGAAGATATTAGACTATTTTATGATTGCACATGGTAAAGAATGTGATTAAAGGTTCTTTTCCTATGTCAAAAGTTCTAGTTTACGGGGTAATAGCTTCGTCCGTGGAAAAAATGAAGATATTAGACTATTTTATGATTGCACATGGTAAAGAATGTGATTAAAGGCTCTTTTTCTATTTCAAAAGTTTTAGTTTTCGAGGGTAATAGCTATGTCTGTGGAAAAAATGAAGATATTAGACTATTTTATGATTGCACATGGTAAAGAATGTGATTAAAGGCTCTTTTCCTATGTCAAAAATTTTAGTTTTCGGGGGTAAGAGCTACGTATGTTGAAAAAATGAAGATATTAGACTATTTTATGATTGCCCATGGTAAAGAATGTAATTGAAGGCTCTTTTTCTATGTCAAAAGTTTTAGTTTTCGAGGGTAATAGCTATGTCTGTGGAAAAAAAATGAAGATATTAGACTATTTTATGATTGTACATGGTAAAGAATGTGATTAAAGGCTCTTTTCCTATGTCAAAAGTTTTAGTTTTCGAGGATAATAGCTACGTATGTTGAAAAAATGAAGATATTAGACTATTTTATGATTGCACATGGTAAAGAATGTGATTAAAGGCTCTTTTCCTATGTCAAAAGTTTTAGTTTTCGGGGGTAATACCTTCGTCCGTGGAAAAAATGAAGATATTAGACTATTTTATGATTGCACATGGTAAAGAATGTGATTAAAGGCTCTTTTCCTATTTCAAAAAAATTTAGTTTTCGGGGGTAAGAGCTACGTATGTTGAAAAAATGAAGATATTAGACTATTTTATGATTGCACATGGTAAAGAATGTGATTAAAGGCTCTTTTCCTATTTCAAAAGTTTTAGTTTTCGAGGGTAATAGCTATGTCTGTGGAAAAAATGAAGATATTAGACTATTTTATGATTGCACATGGTAAAGAATGTGATTAAAGGCTCTTTTCCTATGTCAAAAGTTTTAGTTTTCGGGGGTAAGAGCTACGTATGTTGAAAAAATGAAGATATTAGACTATTTTATGATTGCACATGTTAAAGAATGTGATTAAAGGCTCTTTTTCTATGTCAAAAGTTTTAGTTTTCGAGGGTAATAGCTATTTCTGTGAAAAAAATGAAGATATTAGACTATTTTATGATTGCACATGGCAAAGAATGTGATTAAAGGCTCTTTTCCCATGTCAAAAGTTTTAGTTTTCAAGGGTAATAGCTACGTATGTTGAAAAAATGAAGATATTAGACTATTTTATGATTGTACATGGTGAAGAATGTGATTAAAGGCTCTTCTCCTATGTCAAAAGTTATACTTTTCGAGGGTAATAGCTACGTATGTTGAAAAATGAAGATATTAGACTATTTTATGATTGCACATGGTAAAGAATGTGATTAAAGGCTCTTTTCCTATGTCAAAAGTTTTAGTTTTCGGGGGTAACAGCTTCGTCCGTGGAAAAAATGAAGATATTATACTATTTTATGATTGCATATGGTAAAGAATGTGATTAAAGGCTCTTTTCCTATTTCAAAAAGTTTTAGTTTTCGGGGGTAAGAGCTACGTATGTTGAAAAAATGAAGATATTAGACTATTTTATGATTGCACATGGTAAAGAATGTTAAAAAAATGAAGATATTAGACTATTTTATGATTGCACATGGTAAAGAATGTGATTAAAGGCTCTTTTCCTATTTCAAAAGTTTTAGTTTTCGGGGGTAAGAGCTACGTATGTTGAAAAAATGAAGATATTAGACTATTTTATGACTGCACATGGTAAAAAATGTGATTAAAGGCTCTTTACCTATTTCAAAAGTTTTAGTTTTCGGGGGTAATAGCTTCTTCCGTGGAAAAAATGAAGATATTAGATTATTTTATGATTGTACATGGTAAAGAATGTGATTAAAGGCTCTTTTCCTAGTTCAAAAGTTTTATTTTTCGAGGGTAATAGCTATGTCTGTGGAAAAAATGAAGATATTAGACTATTTTATGCTTGCACATGGTAAAGAATGTGATTAAAGGCTCTTTTCCTATGTCAAAAGTTTTAGTTTTCGGGGGTAATAGCTTCGTCCGTGGAAAAAATGAAGATATTAGACTAATTTATGATTGCACATGGTAAAGAATGTGATTAAAGGCTCTTTTCCTATGTCAAAAGTTTTAGTTTTCGAGGGTAATAGCTATGTCTGTGGAAAAAATGAAGATATTAGACTATTTTATGATTGCACATGGTAAAGAATGTGATTAAAGGCTCTTTTCCTATGTCAAAAGTTCTAGTTTACGGGGGTAATAGCTTCGTCCGTGGAAAAAATGAAGATATTAGACTATTTTATGATTGCACATGGTAAAGAATGTGATTAAAGGCTCTTTTTCTATTTCAAAAGTTTTAGTTTTCGAGGGTAATAGCTTTGTCTGTGGAAAAAATGAAGATATTAGACTATTTTATGATTGCACATGGTAAAGAATGTGATTAAAGTCTCTTTTCCTATGTCAAAAATTTTAGTTTTCGGGGGTAAGAGCTACGTATGTTGAAAAAATGAAGATATTAGACTATTTTATGATTGCACATGGTAAAGAATGTGATTAAAGGCTCTTTTCCTATGTCAAAAGTTTTAGTTTTCGGGAGTAATAGCTTCGTCCGTGGAAAAAATGAAGATATTACACTATTTTATGATTGCACATGGTAAAGAATGTGATTAAAGGCTCTTTTCCTATTTCAAAAAGTTTTAGTTTTCGGGGGTAAGAGTTACGTATGTTGAAAAAATGAAGATATTAGACTATTTTATGATTGCACATGGTAAAGAATGTGATTAAAGGCTCTTTTCCTATTTCAAAAGTTTTAGTTTTCGAGGGTAATAGCTATGTCTGTGGAAAAAATGAAGATATTAGACTATTTTATGATTGCACATGGTAAAGAATGTGATTAAAGGCTCTTTTCCTATGTCAAAAGTTTTAGTTTTCGGGGGTAAGAGCTACGTATGTTGAAAAAATGAAGATATTAGACTATTTTATGATTGCACATGTTAAAGAATGTGATTAAAGGCTCTTTTTCTATGTCAAAAGTTTTAGTTTTCGAGGGTAATAGCTATGTCTGTGGAAAAATGAAGATATTAGACTATTTTATGATTGTACATGGTGAAGAATGTGATTAAAGGCTCTTCTCCTATGTCAAAAGTTATACTTTTCGAGGGTAATAGCTACGTATGTTGAAAAATGAAGATATTAGACTATTTTATGATTGCACATGGTAAAGAATGTGATTAAAGGCTCTTTTCCTATGTCAAAAGTTTTAGTTTTCGGGGGTAACAGCTTCGTCCGTGGAAAAAATGAAGATATTATACTATTTTATGATTGCATATGGTAAAGAATGTGATTAAAGGCTCTTTTCCTATTTCAAAAAGTTTTAGTTTTCGGGGGTAAGAGCTACGTAAGTTGAAAAAATGAAGATATTAGACTATTTTATAATTGCACATGGTAAAGAATGTGATTAAACACTCTTTTCCTATGTCAAAAGTTTTAGTTTTCGGGGGTAATAGCTTCGTCCATGGAAAAAATGAAGATATTAGACTATTTTATGATTGCACATGGTAAAGACTGTGATTAAAGGCTCTTTTCCTGTGTCAAAAGTTTTAGTTTTCGAGGGTAGTATCTTCGTCCGTGGAAAAAATGAAGATATTAGACTATTTTATGATTGCACATGGTAAAGAATGTGATTAAAGGCTCTTTTCCTATGTCAAAAGTTTTAGTTTTCGAGGATAATAGCTATTTCTGTGAAAAAAATGAAGATTTTAGACTATTTTATGATTGCACATGGTAAAGAATGTGATTAAAGGCTCTTTTCCTATGTCAAAAGTTTTAGTTTTCGAGGGTAATAGCTACGTATGTTGAAAAAATGAAGATATTAGACTATTCTATGATTGCACATGGTAAAGAATGTGATTAAAGGCTCTTTTCCTATTTCAAAAGTTTTAGTTTTCGGGGATAAGAGCTATGTATGTTGAAAAAATGAAGATATTAGACTATTTTATGATTGCACATGGTAAAGAATGTGATTAAAGGCTCTTTTCCTATGTCAAAAGTTTTAGTTTTCGGGGGTAATACCTTCGTCCGTGGAAAAAATTAAGATATTAGACTATTTTATGATTGCACATGGTAAAGAATGTGATTAAAGGCTCTTTTCCTATTTCAAAAAAATTTAGTTTTCGGGGGTAAGAGCTACGTATGTTGAAAAAATGAAGATATTAGACTATTTTATGATTGCACATGGTAAAGAATGTGATTAAAGGCTCTTTTCCTATTTCAAAAGTTTTAGTTTTCGAGGGTAATAGCTATGTCTGTGGAAAAAATGAAGATATTAGACTATTTTATGATTGCACATGGTAAAGAATGTGATTAAAGGCTCTTTTCCTATGTCAAAAGTTTTAGTTTTCGGGGGTAAGAGCTACGTATGTTGAAAAAATGAAGATATTAGACTATTTTATGATTGCACATGTTAAAGAATGTGATTAAAGGCTCTTTTTCTATGTCAAAAGTTTTAGTTTTCGAGGGTAATAGCTATTTCTGTGAAAAAAATGAAGATATTAGACTATTTTATGATTGCACATGGCAAAGAATGTGATTAAAGGCTCTTTTCCCATGTCAAAAGTTTTAGTTTTCAAGGGTAATAGCTAAGTATGTTGAAAAAATGAAGATATTAGACTATTTTATGATTGTACGTGGTGAAGAATGTGATTAAAGGCTCTTCTCCTATGTCAAAAGTTATACTTTTCGAGGGTAATAGCTACGTATGTTGAAAAATGAAGATATTAGACTATTTTATGATTGCACATGGTAAAGAATGTGATTAAAGGCTCTTTTCCTATGTCAAAAGTTTTAGTTTTCGGGGGTAACAGCTTCGTCCGTGGAAAAAATGAAGATATTATACTATTTTATGATTGCATATGGTAAAGAATGTGATTAAAGGCTCTTTTCCTATTTCAAAAAGTTTTAGTTTTCGGGGGTAAGAGCTACGTATGTTGAAAAAATGAAGATATTAGACTATTTTATGATTGCACATGGTAAAGAATGTTAAAAGTTTTAGTTTTCGGGGGTAATAGCTTCGTCCATGGAAAAAATGAAGATATTAGACTATTTTATGATTGCACATGGTAAAGAATGTGATTAAAGGCTCTTTTCCTATTTCAAAAGTTTTAGTTTTCGGGGGTAAGAGCTACGTATGTTGAAAAAATGAAGATATTAGACTATTTTATGACTGCACATGGTAAAAAATGTGATTAAAGGCTCTTTACCTATTTCAAAAGTTTTAGTTTTCGGGGGTAATAGCTTCGTCCGTGGAAAAAATGAAGATATTAGATTATTTTATGATTGTACATGGTAAAGAATGTGATTAAAGGCTCTTTTCCTAGTTCAAAAGTTTTATTTTTCGAGGGTAATAGCTATGTCTGTGGAAAAAATGAAGATATTAGACTATTTTATGCTTGCACATGGTAAAGAATGTGATTAAAGGCTCTTTTCCTATGTCAAAAGTTTTAGTTTTTGGGGGTAATAGCTTCGTCCATGGAAAAAATGAAGATATTAGACTATTTTATGATTGCAAATGGTAAAGAATGTGATTAAAGGCTCTTTTCCTATGTCAAAAGTTTTAGTTTTCGAGGGTAATAGCTATGTCTGTGGAAAAAATGAAGATATTAGACTATTTTATGATTGCACATGGTAAAGAATGTGATTAAAGGTTCTTTTCCTATGTCAAAAGTTCTAGTTTACGGGGGTAATAGCTTCGTCCGTGGAAAAAATGAAGATATTAGACTATTTTATGATTGCACATGGTAAAGAATGTGATTAAAGGCTCTTTTTCTATTTCAAAAGTTTTAGTTTTCGAGGGTAATAGCTATGTCTGTGGAAAAAATGAAGATATTAGACTATTTTATGATTGCACATGGTAAAGAATGTGATTAAAGGCTCTTTTCCTATGTCAAAAATTTTAGTTTTCGGGGGTAAGAGCTACGTATGTTGAAAAAATGAAGATATTAGACTATTTTATGATTGCACATGGTAAAGAATGTGATTAAAGGCTCTTTTCCTATGTCAAACGTTTTAGTTTTCGGGAGTAATAGCTTCGTCCGTGGAAAAAATGAAGATATTACACTATTTTATGATTGCACATGGTAAAGAATGTGATTAAAGGCTCTTTTCCTATTTCAAAAAGTTTTAGTTTTCGGGGGTAAGAGTTACGTATGTTGAAAAAATGAAGATATTAGACTATTTTATGATTGCACATGGTAAAGAATGTGATTAAAGGCTCTTTTCCTATTTCAAAAGTTTTAGTTTTCGAGGGTAATAGCTATGTCTGTGGAAAAAATGAAGATATTAGACTATTTTATGATTGCACATGGTAACGAATGTGATTAAAGGCTCTTTTCCTATGTCAAAAGTTTTAGTTTTCGGGGGGTAAGAGCTACGTATGTTGAAAAAATGAAGATATTAGACTATTTTATGATTGCACATGTTAAAGAATGTGATTAAAGGCTCTTTTTCTATGTCAAAAGTTTTAGTTTTTGAGGGTAATAGCTATGTCTGTGGAAAAATGAAGATATTAGACTATTTTATGATTGTACATGGTGAAGAATGTGATTAAAGGCTCTTCTCCTATGTCAAAAGTTATACTTTTCGAGGGTAATAGCTACGTATGTTGAAAAATGAAGATATTAGACTATTTTATGATTGCACATGGTAAAGAATGTGATTAAAGGCTCTTTTCCTATGTCAAAAGTTTTAGTTTTCGGGGGTAACAGCTTCGTCCGTGGAAAAAATGAAGATATTATACTATTTTATGATTGCATATGGTAAAGAATGTGATTAAAGGCTCTTTTCCTATTTCAAAAAGTTTTAGTTTTCGGGGGTAAGAGCTACGTATGTTGAAAAAATGAAGATATTAGACTATTTTATAATTGCACATGGTAAAGAATGTGATTAAACACTCTTTTCCTATGTCAAAAGTTTTAGTTTTCGGGGGGTAATAGCTTCGTCCATGGAAAAAATGAAGATATTAGACTATTTTATGATTGCACATGGTAAAGACTGTGATTAAAGGCTCTTTTCCTGTGTCAAAAGTTTTAGTTTTCGAGGGTAGTATCTTCGTCCGTGGAAAAAATGAAGATATTAGACTATTTTATGATTGCACATGGTAAAGAATGTGATTAAAGGCTCTTTTCCTATGTCAAAAGTTTTAGTTTTCGAGGATAATAGCTATTTCTGTGAAAAAAATGAAGATTTTAGACTATTTTATGATTGCACATGGTAAAGAATGTGATTAAAGGCTCTTTTCCTATGTCAAAAGTTTTAGTTTTCGAGGGTAATAGCTACGTATGTTGAAAAAATGAAGATATTAGACTATTCTATGATTGCACATGGTAAAGAATGTGATTAAAGGCTCTTTTCCTATTTCAAAAGTTTTAGTTTTCGGGGATAAGAGCTATGTATGTTGAAAAAATGAAGATATTAGACTATTTTATGATTGCACATGGTAAAGAATGTGATTAAAGGCACTTTTCCTATGTCAAAAGCTTTAGTTTTCGAGGGTAATAGCTATGTTTGTGGAAAAAATGAAGATATTAGACTATTTTATGATTGCACATTGTAAAGAATGTGATTAAAGACTCTTTTCCTATGTCAAAAGTTTTAGTTTTCGAGGGTAATAGCTATGTCCGTGGAAAAAATGGAGATATTAGACTATTTTATGATTGCACATGGTAAAGAATGTGATTAAAGGCTCTTTTCCTATTTGAACAGTTTTAGTTTTCGGGGGTAAGAGCTAAGTATGTTGAAAAAATGAAGATATTAGACTATTTTATGATTGCAAATGGTAAAGAATGTGATTAAAGGCTCTTTTCCTATGTCAAAAGTTTTAGTTTTCGAGGGTAATAGCTATGTCTGTGGAAAAAATGAAGATATTAGACTATTTTATGATTGCACATGGTAAAGAATGCGATTAAAGGCTCTTTTCCTATGTCAAAAGTTTTAGTTTTCGAGGGTAATAGCTATGTCTGTGGAAAAAATGAAGATTTTAGACTATTTTATGATTGCACATGGTAAAGAATGTGATTAAAGGCTCTTTTCCTATGTCAAAAGTTTTAGTTTTCGAGGGTAATAGCTATGTCTGTGGAAAAAATGAAGATATTAGACTATTTTATGATTGCATATGGTAAAGAATGTGATTAAAGGCTCTTTTCCTATGTCAAAAGTTTTAGTTTTCGGGGGTAAGAGCTACGTATGTTGAAAAAATGAAGATATTAGACTATTTTATGATTGCACATGGTAAAGAATGTGATTAAAGGCTCTTTTTCTATGTCAAAAGTTTTAGTTTTCGAGGGTAATAGCTATGCCTGTGGAAAAATGAAGATATTAGACTATTTTATGATTGCACATGGTAAAGAATGTGATTAAAGGCTCTTTTCCTATGTCAAAAGTTATAGTTTTCGAGGGTAATAGCTACGTCTGTTGAAAAAATGAAGATATTAGACTATTTTATGATTGCATATGGTAAAGAATGTGATTAAAGGCTCTTTTCCTATGTCAAAAGTTTTAGTTTTCGGGGGTAATAGCTTCGTCCGTGGAAAAAATGAAGATATTAGACTATTTTATGATTGCACATGGTAAAGAATGTGATTAAAGGCTCTTTTCCTATTTCAAAAGTTTTAGTTTTCGGGGGTAAGAGCTACGTATGTTGAAAAATGAAGATATTAGACTATTTTATGATTGCACATGGTAAAGAATGTGATTAAAGGCTCTTTTCCTATGTCAAAAGTTTTAGTTTTCGGGGTTAATAGCTTCGTCCGTGGAAAAAATGAAGATATTAGACTATTTTATGATGGCACATGGTAAAGAATGTGATTAAAGGCTCTTTTCCTATGTCAAAAGTTTTAGTTTTCGAGGGTAATAGCTATTTCTGTGAAAAAAATGAAGATATTAGACTATTTTATGATTGCACATGGCAAAGAATGTGATTAAAGGCTCTTTTCCCATGTCAAAAGTTTTAGTTTTCAAGGGTAATAGCTACGTATGTTGAAAAAATGAAGATATTAGACTATTTTATGATTGCACATGGTAAAGAATGTGATTAAAGGCTCTTTTCCTATTTCAAAAGTTTTAGTTTTCGGGGATAAGAGCTAAGTATGTTGAAAAAATGAAGATATTAGACTATTTTATGATTGCACATGGTAAAGAATGTGATTAAAGGCTCTTTTCCTACGTCAAAAGTTTTAGTTTTCGAGGGTAATAGCTATGTCTGTGGAAAAAATGAAGATATTAGACTATTTTATGATTGCACATGGTAAAGAATGTGATTAAAGGCTCTTTTCCTATGTCAAAAGTTTTAGTTTTCGAGGGTAATAGCTATGTCCGTGGAAAAAATGAAGATATGAGACTATTTTATGATTGCACATGGTAAAGAATGTGATTAAAGGCTCTTTTCCTATTTCAAAAGTTTTAGTTTTCGGGGGTAAGATCTACGTATGTTGAAAAAATGAAGATATTAGACTATTTTATGATTGCAAATAGTAAAGAATGTGATTAAAGGCTCTTTTCCTATGTCAAAAGTTTTAGTTTTCGAGGGTAATAGCTATGTCTGTGGAAAAAATGAAGATATTGGACTATTTTATGATTGCACATGGTAAAGAATATGATTAAAGGCTCTTTTCCTATGTCAAAAGTTTTAGTTTTCGAGGGTAATAGCTATGTCTGTAGAAAAAATGAAGATATTAGACTATTTTATGATTGCACATGGTAAAAAATGTGATTAAAGGCTCTTTTCCTATGTCAAAAGTTTTAGTTTTCGAGGGTAATAGCTATATATGTTGAAAAAATGAAGATATTAGACTATTTTATGATTGCACATGGTAAAGAATGTTATTAAAGGCTCTTTTTCTATGTCAAAAGTTTTAGTTTTCGAGGGTAATAGCTATGTCTGTGGAAAAAATGAAGATATTAGACTATTTTATGATTGCACATGGTAAAGAATGTGATTAAAGG
>NW_027063387.1:0-36573 GCF_032884065.1 Artemia franciscana | reverse complement strand
TAATTTAGTAAATGTTAATTACAGCTAAGAAATGATGATCTTAACATTTTTGATGACCATGTGTATAAGTGCCCATACACAGGATATCGTAAAACATGGGATAATATTCAAACACGAAAATTCACTTCTAACTAGTAACAACGCTTAGAAAATATTTATGAAGCTAGACCCTAAACCATTAGAAACATTATTCCAACAAGCTATAAGACTGGAGAAAAATACATATGACCTGAAAGAATCAATTTTTCAGTTCTTAAAATCAGACAAGGGACTACAGGCAGGCAAAAGCAACCATAAAAAAAGAAAGATATACCATCACCTACCTATCCCAAAATCAAAATAAAGAAAATAGTTGATGATTTTGATTCAAAAATGGCCGAAATTGATAAAGCTATAGGACTCGGAAAAGCCATTGAAAAAACAGATCAATTAATGAAAACCAAAACCCAGATACCAATAAAGAGACCCAAAACTAAAGATAAAGCTATAAGACTCGGAAAAGCCATTGAATAAAGAAATCAATTAATGAAAATCAAAACCCAGAGACCAATAAAGAGAATCAAAACATAATTAAACCAATTAAGACACAACTTAGAACAAAGAAAATTTTATGATGGACAATATGCATTATTAAACGAATTGCCCACAGTGTGGAATTTCTTCAAAGAACTATGGAATAAACCAAAACCAACTAACACGGCTGAGAAGAAACCCGTACAAGAAGAAATAAATTTCTCTGAAGTAAAGCCAACAGAAGTTAAAACAAAAGATGTAACAGACATTCCTCTAAACACACAAGAAAACGCTCCTACTGAAACCCAAACAACCAAAATTGAATCTGGCCTTGCTGCACGAACAAATAAAATACCACAAAAGATAAAGGGCATAGAAAATATAGAATTATCATCAAATTCTACCAACGGTACTACCAAACCAAAATATAAATTCAAATGTCAATACTTCTACAGAATCATAAACGTTACAACGGAAGCAACCAAAATCAACACGACCTCCCGTATTCCACATCTTACTACCTATACCGAAATAACCACAGCAAACAAATTAAGTTGGCCTATGGAAAAAAATCAACTTTTGAATTAAGACTGATAGAACCTTCTTCGATGGCAATCGATAGCTCTTGATGAGCTGATCAAAGTGTTTGTCATCCATTTTTGGTACAAACATTCCTTCATGAGATACACTAGTTTGAAAGTTTCAAGGGGTTGACAACTTCAGTAGTAGGATACACACTGAAACCAAAAAATAGGCCAATACCAATTGTGAGACAAGTAGAAGGCTTGTAAGCAACGGTCGGCTGTTAGGCCATAATTATCTTCGACAATAAGGGGTTTGTAGCTTTGGCTAGTTGATGTACCTATTATTTGTTTCCGGTGTATTTGATGGCCAATTAGGTTCCAATGGTAAGACATGCAGGGGACTTGTAAGTAACAATCATCTGTTAGGGTACAATCATCTTCAGTGAAGTTTGTAACTTTTGCTAGTTGGTGTAGCCTACTCATGCTCACTGTAACCTAGAATTAAGTGTTTACGCAACGGGTACAAATGATAACGTGAAACAATGAAAGTGCTGAAGGATTTGTAACTGTTGCTAGTTGGTGTACCAATACTCACTGTAACATAGAATTAAGTGTTTAAGCAACGGGTACTAACGATAACGTGAAACAATTAGGCAGTTTCGTAATAATTACTAGAGTTTCATTTATGGTATTTTGATTCTGAAAAATCACAGATAGCTATATAGTACTAACTAGATTATATAGGATATATTTCCAAGCTTGATCTGTCACGATGTCCACAATTGAAAAAGGATCAAGCTCAACTGGCTGCAAAGTCAATTTAGTCCCTTTGGATGTTTTTTCAGCGCTGGGGAATAGCCTTTGATCAAGTGATTACTGATCGCGTTATTCTTTGAACATAAAGTTTTAAAAGCTTCGATATGCTGACAACTTCAGCGTTTAATCGATACCAAAGAAACAAAACCAGAGTATTGCTCTTGCAACACTTTATTCAGTGAAGCAGGACAAAGGTCGCCGAAACACTTCACGCTGCTCAGGCAACGTAGGTCTAGTTTTCATTAATTGTCGTTTCATTCTAGGAAAGACACTATAAACAGCGTTATCTGGACTTGATTTTAAAGAAGGAAGTCTATGAGAAGTTCAAAATCAGGTCACAAATTATTTCTTACATCCGTCACTTTTTGGATGAAAACGGATTTTTAGAAGTGGAAACACCTATATTAAACACTTGCTCCAGAACTGCCCCTAAAAATGCTAGACATTGGGGGCATGGAAAGGGTATACGAAATAGGCAAGCAATTTAGAAATGAGGGAGTAGATAGGACTCACGATCCTGAGTTCACCACTTGTGAATTCTACATGGCACACACTGACTACAAAGATTTAATGAAGACAATTGAAGAAATGATCTCTGGTAAGCCGAGACCTTCCTTGACTTGTCACTATTTTTTTTTTTTGAAATCTCAAAATCAAATTTGTGTAATGCTTGTGAAATTAGTAGAGTGAATTCTAGCTATCAAACCACCTCTGGATACGGCCTTGCGAAAATGTTTTTCAGCGTTAATTTTTATGTATTCCACTTATTTAAAAAAAAAAATTCCAAAAAAAGACTGAACTTCCACAAATCTAGTGTTAGTGTTGTGTTAAAGTATAAACAGTGAACTAGTGAAGTAGTGAACAGAATTGAGCTTCCACAAATAAACAGAGCCCATCGAGTTCCACAAACCGAGAAAGAAACGCAGAATAAGTAGTGAACTAGTGAAGTAGTGAACAGAACAGAACCTCCACAAATAAACAGAGCCGATCGAGTTCCAAAAACTGAGAAAGAAACGCAGAATGAAACTGAGCTTCCACAAATAAACAGAGCTGATCAAGTTCAACAAACCGAGACAGAAACATAGAATAGAGCTAAATTTAGCAAAATAAACAAATAATTAGTATATAAATGCTTAGTATTCAAATGTAAATAGTAATGTAAATTGACAACTTCAAATGTAAATTGAAAACTGTCAAATTTGTCAAGGATGCCATTTCATTGGATCCTTCAGAGCGAGGCACTATGTTGGATTGACAGTTCAGTAAATCCTTGGAGAAGGGGTGTATTTTGCTTTGTCTGGCCTGATCAGTCAACACCTTAAAAACCCAGGCTGTGTTGCATTGGCGATACTCGCCCAAGGATTATGCTTTGTATTGCACATTTTCACGAACTATTGGGGTATCCTGTTTCTATTGGGGTAAAAAAGGTAGTGTCTACATAAGTTTGAGAACCACTCTTCTAGGGAATGACCAAGGCAATACTTCATACTAAATGTATGCACATTAGGAAACAGAGGGGGGAAGAGCCGGTCCTGTGGTTGATGGTGTCTGGAGAAAAGTTAATTATAGCCCCCTCCCCTTGCTTCCCAACTCAAAAATAAGAAACAAAATTAAAGTGAAAATTTAGATGAAAATGGTCAATATTCCCACCGCGACGCCTTCTAAGACATGGCACTTGGATCTACTGCCCAGTAGCCCTATCCCTCTCGGAACGGAACAGGTTAGGCTGAAGTATAGGGGAAGCACCTTCGAATGTATTGAACTAAAATTCTTAAGCATATTAAGAAGTAACACTTGGTTTCCTAATATGCTTCATTCTCGAGTTCCTTTTGTAGGTTAATATCTTTTTAAAATTCCCCCAACCCCACTCCTAATGTGAAAATATATACTCTGAATTAGAATATACCCTGAATTGGTATATATATATATATATATATATATATATATATATATATATATATATATATATATATATATATATATATATATATATATATATATATATATATAACGTAGGGGTGAAGTTCATTTCCGATGTAGCCTAAATGAATGTTAAATCTGGATTCAGGATGCAATTCTGACTATAGAGGTACGCCTGAACTTTACCCATATCCCCCTTATTGTGCAAGTACATACTCTGAATTTGTATATATAGGGGTGGGGGTAAGTTCATTTCAGACACATATGAATGTTGAATTTGGATTCTGGATCCAATTTTTACTACAGGGGTAATATTATTTCTTAGCAGCCAGAAGAGTCCGTTAGTATAAACTTTATCCCCAATATCAGTCTGTTGACTATGAACCAAAAATGCGTTTCTCTGAAGCAGAACTTTCAATGCTCTGAAGCAGAAAACAAAACAGAAACTCACATCTAAAAAAGTAAAATCATTCTACATTCACTGACTACAATCCAAAATGTACTAAGTCAGACAAGATGATTCCCAACCACATAATTCATGTTGGAAAGAGTCCAGACTCTGACGCGCAGACTCTAACTCAGGCTTATTCATACAAAGCCTGTCTAACCTGTTTATTTGTATCAATGAGAAATTGAACTACTAATTAAGATCAACCAAGAGCTAGGCCTCGCCCTGTTGATGCTAGGCCAAATCCAGATGATAAAGAAGAAAAACCAGATAAGTGGGGGGTTGGGGCACATAAAGAAGATGTCGAAAAATTTAAGATATCTGCTGGCATTGACAAGTTCACACTGACCAAATACTTACACCTACCTCCCCTAACATGCAAATATATGGCCCAAATTATATATATGTACCCCTCTATTACGTCACTTGTCTTTGTGTTGTCTTTCGCTAAGATGGAAAAAACCGGTTCTACAGTGCTTCAATGGATGAAGGTTTCTCAAAAAAGAACCTCATTTTTGCCAAGCTTAGCCTAAGGTATTAATTCTGCAATCTTTTCGTATTACATTGTTAATCACAAAATATTCCGAATTTTTTATATTTTATGTGTTTTCTTAAGAAAGAAGCCCATTTCTGCCAAGCATAGCCTTAGCTAATTGAATGAGTGGTACATTCTTTTCGTATTGCATTGTTAATCCAGATTTTTTTTTTGCATTTTTACAGGTTTTCTTAAGACCCCTGAGCATCTTAAAATATGTCATTTTGGACTAAAATGTTTCAATCTTGAAATGTCTAAAACTAGAGATTAGTTTTTTGCCTGTTATAACCGAAAACATCTTTCAAAGCGGCCGGTTCACATCAAATGCGATGAAAACGAAAAAAATACATATAAGCATTCATGCGAAATGACTTAGTTGTATAAGCATGAAACTCATATAAATATGTATATCCCTTACATTAAAGATAATTCCTTGCTTACGACATTTCTGACAAAATCAGGATGTTAAAAAATAAAATATCGAGAAAATTCACAGCTTTAGTGAAGAATAACGTTTTTTTTTACACAATGAAAAGTTGGGAACTGATTCGTTTATGTCTAAAATTTACACAATTTGTTTTGTTTTGCCGTCTTATATTCTAAATTTCTAATATGTGTCACTTTTTTCCTTTTTATGCCATTAAGTCTAGGCACATGGGAATGTCTCGTTTTGACTTTAAAAGTATCCAGTTGGCAACTCTGCGTCTGTCACCCAGGTACTTCTTGGTTTCAAGTGCTGTTGTGCTGTTGGTGGTCATCAATATTTATGAGTAGGGCCTGCCTACCGGGTATAAAGAACGAAATTTGTTCTATTCCAAAACTGGGCAATAATATTTTTTATTTTTTTTCCCAATCGACTTGAAAAAGTAAAGAATCTGTAAACTATAAATATACAGTAACAGTAACTATAATTGGTAAACAGTAACCAGTAACTTGAAATTATACAAGTAAAGTTATGATTTTGTCATTAATAAAACCTCTATTTTGTTTTAAATGTTTTTGATTAGTTTTAATACACTGTGTATTTTCGGTGGGATGTCTATACTGGTGGGGTATTAGTACTATTGCTACTGCTATTAATAACGACTCGTTGCAGCAAAAAAAGTAAAACATCTTTTATAACTTTCTTCCTTGTAAGATAAGGCCTCAACAAACTAAATAATTGCATTAAAATGCATTTTGGTAGGAGACTTATTAAGCTATTTTAGGTGAAATTTTTTGTTATTTATATTGGTAAACAGTAAACAGTAACTATAATTGGTAAGCATTTTGTTCACGAAATATATTAATGTCTGTGCCCAAAGCCTTGGCCTTCAAGAACAGTGGCAATGCTAGTATTTGTGACAGTTGTTTTAATTTTCATTATCTATTTCACTGAACTATTTTCTGGAAAACCGCACCCGTTTTGATGATTTTTTTGTCTTTTGTTGTTTTTTTTTTGGTTTTATTACTCCAAAGACTTAAAATAAATTTTTTTTAAATTTTCATCGACTTATTAAGCTATTTTAGGTGAAATTTTTTGTTATTTATATTGGTAAACAGTAAACAGTAACTATAATTGGTAAGCATTTTGTTCACGAAATATATTTATGTACCACGCTTAACTAAACAAAATATGGTGTTTCCAACTTAACAACCGAACAAGGAACAAATAAGAAAAGAACTTACAGAAATAACACAAATCCCAAAAAAGTTGAGCCCTTAAGACTAAGATCACAATTAGCCTTACCCTATTAAAGAAACTGCATATATCAGCTTACAATTTAATACATTGTGTATAATCTAAATAGCAATCAGTTCAAAAACAAAGAAAAGGACATTTTCGTACGTTCCCCCAAATGTAGTCAAATAAACCTTCCAATTATAAGGATCTAAAAAGTCAAAAGAAACGTTATTTATGAGCCAAAATGACAGGTCGTAAACTTTGGCATAATAAACATTTGTAATGTTCAGATTATACCTAAAGAAATTTCAAAAAAAAGATCTTTTATAACTTTCTTCCTTGTAAGATAAGGCCTCAACAAACTAAATAATTGCATTAAAATGCATTCCTACCTAAAACATTCGACATCCTGTCCCGCGTGTTACATGGGAAAACACCTGTAGGTATTACCCCGTAATAGCAGACCTCATTAGCAAAAGTCTTATTAAAGGAAGCATGACTTATGGTTCGAAGTTAAACCGACGTAAAATTTTTATATGCTATAATTTAGCATAATTTATATGCTATTTCAAGAAATACAGTTTTATCATTTAAAAATAAATAGCCTAAAGAACTTAATTCATTGGCAAAAGAATATTTCCACTATATTATTAAATCAACACCACTTTCCTGAGTGCCTAAAACAAAATCCCCCTTAAGGTTATATGCCAAAATTGTTTTTAGGAAACCTAAATGAAACAAAAATGCTAATATTCTAAACTGTAGTCTATATTGAACAACACGCTTAATATATATGTATGTATATTTATCTATATATATATATATATATATATATATATATATAATTTTTCTTCGCCTGCCAAATTTTAGAAGCCAGGGTGGTTTACATAACTCTTTGTCTAAAACTCGGCTTGGAAAGTGTAATTTATAACAAATATTTTTTTTAAAAGAAAAAAAGGGGAAAGTTGTGAAAAATTTTTCGAAATTTTTAATCTAATAATTTAACTTTTCTTAAACGATTATGATACAATCTCTTCTTAATTATGAGACAATACAAGCTTATATATACAAAGAGACTAATAACCTACGACTTATCATTTAAATTAGGCTAAAATTCGACTAAATTTAAATTACAGGTCAAAAGTTTTTTCTTAGTTTTTTATATATTTTTTTACGAATTAGGCTACTTAATTTTGAGCTGAAAGGAGTTCAAGAACAAAAGAACACCAACTTGTCGGAAGTCAAACCCTTATACCTCAATATGATACCCTTATCCAATTTGTGCCAGTTTTGGCATAACTATAATTATTTCCCTAAGTGCATACCAAGAAAGCTGTGATCTTTGAGATATAGTTACTAGGCCTTATAATCTTATTATGTAATAAAAATCCCTCATCTTAAGCTCCAGACTATATTAACCAGTCTATAATTGGATTTTAACCAAATTCAATTTTGAACCATAAATAAAAACTCTGATAATAAAATAGGCCAACCCTTCTATTACACCTACATAATCAGTAATATAAGCTTTAGGCCATAACAAACAAATAAATTATTTCATACTTTTATCAGATATGTGGTGTTAGAGGAATTTCCTCTGGGTTAGCAAAATTTTAGATAGTTTTCGTTCTTAATTGTTTAAAATCATGAAGAAATTCAACGGCGATTCTCCCAAGACGCAAATGCTATTACTTTCTTCAATATCCAGGTATTTTTATAAACAATAAAATAATTTTAACGTAAATGTTACCAGTGTCTATCCATCTCCCCCTAAGCTCTCTTTTAGTAGCGAGTAATGAACATATAATAGGTCTTGAGTTAACCCCATCCCGGGCATAAAAAATTTTTTTTTCAAGAAAATCACTAATAAATTATTAGTAAGTCTCAAGTTGTTTATTTAATTTGTTGACAAATACATATTAAAATACCTAGTACTACACCCTTAAAGTATTATTGTCTTATCTTATAAAACCCGCACCCGTGATTAGTCTTCTGGCAATAAATTCCACATTTTTGTAGATAGGAGCTTGAAATTTTTGCTATATGGTTCTCTGATACGCCGAATGCGATGGTGTGATTTTCGTTAAGATTCTAAGACTTTTAGGGAATGTTTCCCCCTATTTTCCAAAATTAGGCACGTTTTCACATCGTAACTTTTGAAGACAAAGAAAAAATTTAATGAAACTTATATATTTAGAATTAGATTGAAAATTCAATTCTTTTACTGTATCTTTTAGCATAAAAATTCCGTTTTTAAGAGTTTCGTTACTATTGAGCCGGGTCGCTCCTTATTACAGTTCGTTACCACGAAGTGCGTGATTGTTGATTGATTTTACGAAAAATGATCACTTCCGTTCTCAGCCCCAATTGATATTTGTAGATATTTTTAAACTAACTATTTTAACATTATTTGTTGGTAATTAAACTATAAGGTTATTAGCCCTTCAGATTAATCTATGCTCAGAAATTCAAATACTGTTTAATCAATCTCATTGTCACGCAATTCATTTTTTTTCTCTACCATATTGATTCAAAAAATAATTTAGTAAATGTTAATTACAGCTAAGAAATGATGATCTTAACATTTTTGATGACCATGTGTATAAGTGCCCATACACAGGATATCGTAAAACATGGGATAATATTCAAACACGAAAATTCACTTCTAACTAGTAACAACGCTTAGAAAATATTTATGAAGCTAGACCCTAAACCATTTGAAACATTATTCCAACAAGCTATAAGACTGGAGAAAAATACATATGACCTGAAAGAATCAATTTTTCAATTCTTAAAATCAGACAAGGGACTACAGGCAGGCAAAAGCAACCATAAAAAAAGAAAGATATACCATCACCTACCTATCCCAAAATCAAAATAAAGAAAATAGTTGATGATTTTGATTCAAAAATGGCCGAAATTGATAAAGCTATAGGACTCGGAAAAGCCATTGAAAAAACAGATCAATTAATGAAAACCAAAACCCAGATACCAATAAAGAGACCCAAAACTAAAGATAAAGCTATAAGACTCGGAAAAGCCATTGAAAAAAGAAAAAAGAGATCAATTAATGAAAATCAAAACCCAGAGACCAATAAAGAGAATCAAAACATAATTAAACCAATTAAGACACAACTTAGAACAAAGAAAATTTTATGATGGACAATATGCATTATTAAACGAATTGCCCACAGTGTGGAATTTCTTCAAAGAACTATGGAATAAACCAAAACCAACTAACACGGCTGAGAAGAAACCCGTACAAGAAGAAATAAATTTCTCTGAAGTAAAGCCAACAGAAGTTAAAACAAAAGATGTAACAGACATTCCTCTAAACACACAAGAAAACGCTCCTACTGAAACCCAAACAACCAAAATTGAATCTGGCCTTGCTGCACGAACAAATAAAATACCACAAAAGATAAAGGGCATAGAAAATATAGAATTATCATCAAATTCTACCAACGGTACTACCAAACCAAAATATAAATTCAAATGTCAATACTTCTACAGAATCATAAACGTTACAACGGAAGCAACCAAAATCAACACGACCTCCCGTATTCCACATCTTACTACCTATACCGAAATAACCACAGAAAACAAATTAAGTTGGCCTACGGAAAAAAATCAACTTTTGAATTAAGACTGATAGAACCTTCTTCGATGGCAATCGATAGCTCTTGATGAGCTGATCAAAGTGTTTGTCATCCATTTTTGGTACAAACATTCCTTCATGAGATACACTAGTTTGAAAGTTTCAAGGGGTTGACAACTTCAGTAGTAGGATACACACTGAAACCAAAAAATAGGCCAATACCAATTGTGAGACAAGTAGAAGGCTTGTAAGCAACGGTCGGCTGTTAGGCCATAATTATCTTCGACAATAAGGGGTTTGTAGCTTTGGCTAGTTGATGTACCTATTATTTGTTTCCGGTGTATTTGATGGCCAATTAGCTTCCAATGGTAAGACATGCAGGGGACATGTAAGTAACAATCATCTGTTAGGGTACAATCATCTTCAGTGAAGTTTGTAACTTTTGCTAGTTGGTGTAGCCTACTCATGCTCACTGTAACCTAGAATTAAGTGTTTACGCAACGGGTACAAATGATAACGTGAAACAATGAAAGTGCTGAAGGATTTGTAACTGTTGCTAGTTGGTGTACCAATACTCACTGTAACATAGAATTAAGTGTTTAAGCAACGGGTACTAACGATAACGTGAAACAATTAGGCAGTTTCGTAATAATTACTAGAGTTTCATTTATGGTATTTTGATTCTGAAAAATCACAGATAGCTATATAGTACTAACTAGATTATATAGGATATATTTCCAAGTCTTGATCTGTCACGATGTCCACAATTGAAAAAGGATAAAGCTCAACTGGCTGCAAAGTCAATTTAGTCCCTTTGGATGTTTTTTTGTGATTGATGTTTTTTCAGCGCTGAGGAATAGCCTTTGATCAAGTGATTACTGATCGCGTTATTCTTTGAACATAAAGTTTTAAAAGCTTCGATATGCTGACAACTTCAGCGTTTAATCGATACCAAAGAAACAAAACCAGAGTATTGCTCTTGCAACACTTTATTCAGTGAAGCAGGACAAAGGTCGCCGAAACACTTCACGCTGCTCAGGCAACGTAGGTCTAGTTTTCATTAATTGTCGTTTCATTCTAGGAAAGACACTATAAACAGCGTTATCTGGACTTGATTTTAAAGAAGGAAGTCTATGAGAAGTTCAAAATCAGGTCACAAATTATTTCTTACATCCGTCACTTTTTGGATGAAAACGGATTTTTAGAAGTGGAAACACCTATATTAAACACTTGCTCCAGAACTGCCCCTAAAAATGCTAGACATTGGGGGCATGGAAAGGGTATACGAAATAGGCAAGCAATTTAGAAATGAGGGAGTAGATAGGACTCACGATCCTGAGTTCACCACTTGTGAATTCTACATGGCACACACTGACTACAAAGATTTAATGAAGACAATTGAAGAAATGATCTCTGGTAAGCCGAGACCTTCCTTGACTTGTCACTATTTTTTTTTTGAAATCTCAAAATCAAATTTGTGTAATGCTTGTGAAATTAGTAGAGTGAATTCTAGCTATCAAACCACCTCTGGATACGGCCTTGCGAAAATGTTTTTCAGCGTTTATTTTTATGTATTCCACTTATTTAAAAAAAAAAAATTCCAAAAAAAGACTGAACTTCCAAAAATCTAGTGTTAGTGTTGTGTTAAAGTATAAACAGTGAACTAGTGAAGTAGTGAACAGAATTGAGCTTCCACAAATAAACAGAGCCCATCGAGTTCCACAAACCGAGAAAGAAACGCAGAATGAAACCGAGCTTCCACAAATAAACAGAGCCGATCCAGAAGTTCCTAAAACAAACTGAACTTCCACATATATAGTGTTAGTGTTGTGTTAAAGTATAAGTAGTGAACTAGTGAACAGAACTGAACTTCCACAAATAAACAGAGCCAATCGAGTTCCACAAACTGAGAAAGAAACGCAGAATGGAACTGAGCTTCCGCAAATAAACAGAGCCGATCAAGTTCAACAACCCGAGACAGAAACGCAGAATAGAACTAAACTTATAATTAAACAAATAATTGTTTATGCCGATCCAGAAGTTCCAGAAACAGACTGAACTTCCACATATATAGTGTTAGTGTTGTGTTAAAGTATAAGTAGTGAACTAGTGAAGTAGTGAACAGAACAGAACCTCCACAAATAAACAGAGCCGATCGAGTTCCAAAAACTGAGAAAGAAACGCAGAATGAAACTGAGCTTCCACAAATAAACAGAGCTGATCAAGTTCAACAAACCGAGACAGAAACATAGAATAGAGCTAAATTTAGCAAAATAAACAAATAATTAGTATATAAATGCTTAGTATTCAAATGTAAATAGTAATGTAAATTGACAACTTCAAATGTAAATTGAAAACTGTCAAATTTGTCAAGGATGCCATTTCATTGGATCCTTCAGAGCGAGGCACTATGTTGGATTGACAGTTCAGTAAATCCTTGGAGAAGGTGTGTATTTTGCTTTGTCTGGCCTGATCAGTCAACACCTTAAAAACCCTGGCTGTGTTGCATTGGCGATACTCGCCCAAGGATTATGCTTTGTATTGCACATTTTCACGAACTATTGGGGTAAAAAAGGTAGTCTCTACATAAGTTTGAGAACCACTCTTCTAGGGAATGACCAAGGCAATACTTCATACTAAATATATGCACATTAGGAAACAAAGGGGGGAAGAGCCGGTCCTGTGGTTGATGGTGTCTGGAGAAAAATTAATTATAGCCCCCTCCCCTTGCTTCCCAACTCAAAAATAAGAAACAAAATTAAAGTGAAAATTTAGATGAAAATGGTTAATACTCCCACTACGACGCCTTCTAAGACATGGCACTTGGATCTACTGCCCAGTAGCCCTATCCCTCTCAGAACGGAACAGGTTAGGCTGAAGTATAGGGGAAGCACCTTCGAATGTGTTGAACTAAAATTTTTAAGCATATTAAGAAGTAACACTTGGTTTCCTAATATGCTTCATTCTCGAGTTCCATTTGTAGGTTAATATCTTTTTAAAATTCCCCCAACCCCACTCCTAATGTGAAAATATATACTCTGAATTAGAATATACCCTGAATTGGTATATATATATATATATATATATATATATATATATATATATATATATATATATATATATATATATATATATATATATATATATATATATATATATATACATATATATATATATATATATATATATATATATATATATATATATATATATATATATATATATATATATATATATTGCAATGTGTTAATATTTGTGATTTGGTAAAATTTATAATATTTAGTTTACCTATTGTTGCTAAAGGGAGGGATATATTAACAGGATAAGATTGTTTTGGTTTTACTTGGTTGTTTTACATTTGCTGTTTTTTTTTTTTTCATAGGCATGTATTTTGGGGGTGATACCTGACGCGGGGATGCCATGGGTATTCTGTGGGAGCCACAACACTGTGCTGGGTAGAGAATTTAGAGTGGCGAAACCCTATATAGGCCAGTGTATTATCCTGATGAGCCCTTATGTTGGGTGTTGCCTCTGAATTATTTGTCTATATTATTTTTTCTATTGTTCGGTAAATGACGACTTACACTTATTGGCGACATGACTGCCTGTCCATGGATTGTTCTTTGTGGTTGATTGTGTGTGGCTGTGCTGTTTAACCTGTGTGATTGTATGGATGAGTCGGGTTGGGGCCTCATTCAAGTGCTGGTCTGTATTGGTCACTAATTTGGGAAAGCAGTCTTCCTTTTCTCCTTCTGTCTTTTTTTTTTTTTTTGTGTTTGTGGTGTGGCATTGGTGATTTCTCTTTTCATGATATATATATATATATATATATATATATATATATATATATATATATATATATATATATATATATATATATATATATAACGTAGGGGTGAAGTTCATTTCCGATGTAGCCTAAATGAATGTTAAATCTGGATTCAGGATGCAATTCTGACTATAGAGGTACGCCTGAACTTTACCCCTATCCCCCTTATTGTGCAAGTACATACTCTGAATTTGTATATATAGGGGTGGGGGTAAGTTCATTTCAGACACATATGAATGTAGAATTTTCATTCTGGATCCAATTTTTACTACAGAGGTATTATTATTTCTTAGCAGCCAGAAGAGTCCGTTAGTATAAACTTTATCCCCAATATCAGTCTGTTGACTATGAACCAAAAATGCGTTTCTCTGAAGCAGAACTTTCAATGCTCTGAAGCAGAAAACAAAACAGAAACTCATATCTAAAAAAGCAAAATCATTCTACATTCACTGACTACAATCCAAAATGTACTAAGTCAGACAAGATGATTCCCAACCACATAATTCATGTTGGAAAGAGTCCAGACTCTGACGCGCAGACTCTAACTCAGGCTTATTCATACAAAGCCTGTCTAACCTGTTTATTTGTATCAATGAGAAATTGAACTACTAATTAAGATCAACCAAGAGCTAGGCCTCGCCCTGTTGATGCTAGGCCAAATCCAGATGATAAAGAAGAAAAACCAGATAAGTGGGGGGTTGGGGCACATAAAGAAGATGTCGAAAAATTTAAGATATCTGCTGGCATTGACAAGTTCACACTGACCAAATACTTACACCTACCTCCCCTAACATGCAAATATATGGCCCAAATTATATATATGTACCCCTCTATTACGTCACTTGTCTTTGTGTTGTCTTTCGCTAAGATGGAAAAAATCGGTTCTACAGTGCGTCAATGGATGAAGGTTTCTCAAAAAAGAACATCATTTTTGCCAGGCTTAGCCTAAGGTATTAATTCTGCAATCTTTTCGTATTACATTGTTAATCACAAAATATTCCGAATTTTTTATATTTTATGTGTTTTCTTAAGAAAGAAGCCCATTTCTGCCAAGCATAGCCTTAGCTAATTGAATGAGTGGTACATTCTTTTCGTATTGCATTGTTAATCCAGATTTTTTTTTTTTTTGCATTTTTACAGGTTTTCTTAATACCCCTGAGCATCTTAAAATATGTCATTTTGGACTAAAATGTTTCAATCTTGAAATATCTAAAACTAGAGATTAGTTTTTTGCCTGTTATAACCGAAAACATCTTTCAAAGCGGCCGGTTCACATCAAATGCGATGAAACGAAAATAATACATATAAGCATTCATGCGAAATGACTTAGTTGTATAAGCATGAAACTCATATAATTATGTATATCCCTTACATTAAAGATAATTCCTTGCTTACGACATTTCTGACAATATCAGGATGTTAAAAAATAAAATATCGAGAAAATTCACAGCTTTAGTGAAGAATAACGTTTTTTTTTTACACAATGAAAAGTTGGGAACTGATTCGTTTATGTCTAAAATTTACACAATTTGTTTTGTTTTGCCGTCTTATATTCTAAATTTCTAATATGTGTCACTTTTTTCCTTTTTATGCCATTAAGTCTAGGCACATGGGAATGTCTCGTTTTGACTTTAAAAGTATCCAGTTGGCAACTCTGCGTCTGTCACCCAGGTACTTCTTGGTTTCAAGTGCTGTTGTGCTGTTGGTGGTCATCAATATTTATGAGTAGGGCCTGCCTACCGGGTATAAAGAACGAAATTTGTTCTATTCCAAAACTGGGCAATAATATTTTTTTTTTTTTCAATCGACTTGAAAAAGTAAAGAATCTGTAAACTATAAATAGGTTGTCAAAGCTCTCGATAACTTAGGTAGGTTGACCTAGAGCTGCTATGCCACCGGATGACCTAATACCACTTTTTAATGCTTCCTAACATTGTAAGTGTCTAAACAGGTATTTTGCAGAAGTTTATTGTAAAAAAGAAAACACCTAACGCAAGATGGCGTCAGTGATTTATATTCGCACTAGTGCAAATTTCTAGTCTGATAAGTTTCCCATACTTTTAGGCCCTTTTTCTATAGGCAAGGTAATATAAAATACAATATACATCGGACCTAAGAGAATTCCCGAACGCAAGGATGGCTCAAAGCACCCAGGCTCCGGGGGATGAGATCCCCTCATTTAAACGACTCCAAGATAATATTGTACGACTCATGAAAATTTATCATATATTAGTCATTTATCATTTGTACTTATCTATGGAGACAAAACAGAAACTAAAGCGGAATACCTCAGGCGTAAATGTGTAACAATAAACAGCTAAATATGTATTCACCTCTTGTTCAAATTTGAGTAGTGCTGGACAGTCTTGTTTTTCTTCAGTCAATCAGAGTCAGAGGCAAGTCAGAGGCATCGGTGAGGTCTTTCTCATTTGCCAAAAACCCAAGTGAATTTAGTCATAAAATGAACCATGACAGTCCCTAGCAAATTATTAACAAAACTTAGCTTGCTACATATTCTTTTGGCAGTACCAACTAGAACAGGTGTTGTCACGGCCAATTTGCAAAGACGATTGGATTGATTAAACTGGCATTTGCTGGTGATTTCCGTCACTTACAAAGTCTCTGAGTCAAATTGGGCTGTGGCAAAACTGGAACAGAAATTCAAGGTCAACTTAAATAGAAGTAGAATCTGAGTTTCTTTCTTGGTTTTGGAAACAATATTGTTGCTAATTAAACGTCTGCAACCAAAACCCTTTATTTAAAGAAGGCTGAAGTAAGCAGTAAAATGACTGAAAATTGGTAAGGTAAGCAATTATCTACCATCATTGTAATCAATCTTTTCAGCAGGATTCTGAAACGTTGTCTTTAAACATGATGTATGGAGATCTCAGGTTGACTCTGAATTCGGCTGTCAAAAAGCATGAATATTGCACCGTCCCTGTGTACAATTAAATAAAAAAAAAGTTTTTCTTAACTGAAAGTAAGAAGCGACAATAAAACTTAAAACACAGAAATTATTCTGTATATGAAAGGGGCTCTCCCCTCATCAACGCATCGCTATTTACGCTAAAGTTTGACTCTTTGTCATAGTTCTACTTCTTAAAACAGTAAAATCTTTAGCGTAAAGAGAAGAAATTCTCCCTGAAAACGTCAGTATACTTCAAAATAACCAATACTATATGTAAACAATGGGCAAAGTTCATAACTTACAGCCCTTCCCCCAAGAATTATGGGGGTTAATGCGTCCTCAAAGACAGTTACTATGGGTCTAGGTGCCCTCCAATTTTTGAGTCATTTAGAAAGGGAACTTGAAATTTTAATTTCCGTTAGAATGAGCCCTCTTGCGACATTCTGGGACCACTGAGTCGATGCGATCACCCCTGTGGAAAAATTCAAAAAACAAGAGCTAAGAGCTCATACAGCACTTGTGGCGAGGTCGGAAGAGCCAAGAGCTCATATGATTTGATCTCTAGCAAAATAACAAATAAGAGCTCTGAGTCACGGGGTCCTTCTAAATATCAAATTAATTAAGATCCGATCACCCATTCGTAAGATACCTCGTCTTATTCCGGTTTCCCCCTCCAACTCCCATCAATGTCACCGGATCTGGTTGGGATTCAAAATGAAAGCTCTAAAGCACAAGATCCTTCTAGATTTCAAATTTCATTCAGATTTGATCACCCGTTCGTAAGTTACAAATACCTCATTTTTCCAATTTTTCCGAATTAATCCCCCCCCCAACTTTACCCCAGAGAGCCGATCCGGTCCTGTTATGTCAGTCACCTATATTGGACTTATTCTGCTTATTCTTTCCACCAAGTTTCATCCTGATATCTCCGCTTTAAGCGTTTTCACAAATTTTCCCCCTCCCCCTAATGACACAGGATCCGGTCAGGATTAAAAATAAGAGATCTGATCGAGGTCCTTCTAAATATGAAATTTCATTAAGATAGGATCACGCTTTCGTAAGTTAAAAATGCCTCATTTTTTTAATTTTTTAGAATTGACCCTCCCCCCAACTCCCCCAAAGAGAGCAGATCCGTTCCGGTTATGTCACTTCCGTATCTAGGACTTGTGTTTATTTTTCCAATCAAGTTTTATCCCGATCCCTCCACTCTAAGCGTTTTACGAGATTTTGGCTCCCTTCCCCTCCCCAACTTCCCCTAAACCGGATCCGGTAGGGATTTAAAATAAGAGCTGAGACATGATATCCCTCTACAAATCAAATTTCATTAAGATCCGATCACTTCTTCGTAAGTTAAAAATACCTCATTTTTCTAATTTTTCCGAATTAACCCTCTCCCCTCAACTTCCCAAAAGAGAGCGGATCCGTTCCGGTTATGTCAATCAAGTATCTAAGACTTATAATTATTTTTCCCATCAAGTTTCATTCCAATCCCTCCACTCTAAGCGTTTTCCAAGATTTTAGGTTCCCCTCCCCTCCCCTCCCCGATTCCCCCAATGTCACCAGATCAGGTCGGAATTTAAAATAAGAGCTCCGAGACACGATATCCTTCCAAACATCAAATTTCATTAAGATCCGATCGCTCCTTCGTAAGTTAAAAATACCTCATTTTTTTAATTTTTCATAATTAGCCCTCAACCCCCCCCCCCCAACTCCCCCGAAGAGAGCGGATCCATTCCGGTTATGTCAATCACATATCTAGGACTTAATATTATTTTTACCACCAAGTTTCATCCTGATTCCTCCACTCTAAGCGTTTTCCAAGATTTTAGGATCCCCTCCCCCCCCAATGTCACCGGATCCGGTCGGGTTTAAAATTAGAGCTCTGAGGCACGATATGCATCCAAACATCAAATTTCATTAAGATTCCATCACTCCTTCGTAAGTTAAAAATACCTCATTATTTAATTTCTCAGAATTAACCCTCCCCCCCCCACAGCTCCCCCGAAGAGAGCAGATCCGTTCCGGTTATGTCAATCACGAATCCAAGACTTGTGCTTATTTTTCCCACCAAATTTCATCCCGATCCATCCACTCTTAGCGTTTTCCAAAATTTTAGGTCCCCCCCCCTTCAGTTCCCCCCAATGTCACCAGATCCAGTCGGGATTTAGAATAAGAGCTCTGAGACACGATATCCTTCCAAACTTAAAATTTCATTAAGATCCGATCACTCGCTCATAAGTTAAAAATACCTCATTTTTCTAATTTTTCAGAATTAACCCTCCCCCCCCCCTCCAACTCCTCCAAACATAGCAGATTCGTTCCGGTTATGTCAATCACGTATCTAAGACTTCTGCTTATTTTTCCCACCAAGTTTCATCCCGATTCCTCCACTCTAAGCGTTTTCTAAGATTTTATGTTCCCCTTTTCCAACTCCCCCAATGTCAACGGATCTAGTCGGAATTTAAAATAAGACCTCCAAGACACAATATACTTCCAAACATCAAATTTCATTAAGATCCCATCACCCGTTTGTAAGTTAAAAATACTTTTTTTCTGTTTTTCCTAATTAATCGCCCCCCCCCCCCATTTGGTCAAATCAGGAAAATTAATATTTATAATTTAATCTGGTCCAGTCCCTGATACACCTGCCAAATTTCATCGTCCTAGCTTATCTGGAAGTACCTAAACCAGGACCGACAGACCAACAGACAGACCGACAAAATTTGCAATCGTTATATGTCACTTGGTTAATACCAAGTGCCATAAAAAAAAATAATAAAATAAAAATAAACACGCATCCGGGATCTGTCTTCTGGCAAAAAAACACGAAATTCAATATTTTTGTAGATAGGAGCTTGAAACTTCTACAATATAATTCTCTGATACGCTGAATCTGATGGTATGATTTTCGTTAAGATTGTATGACTCTTATGGGGTGTTTCTCCCTATTTTCTAAAATGAGGCAAATTTTCTCAGGCTCATAACCTTTGATTGATAAGACTAATCTTGATGAAACTTATATATTTAAAATCAGCATTAAAATGCGATTCCTTTGATGCAACTATTGGTATCAAAATACCATTTTTAGAGTTTCGGTTACTATTGAGCTGGGTCGCTCCTTACAACAGTTCGTTACCACGAACTGTTTGAACTATAAACCTGGCAATGAAAAGTTATGCCAATAAGATCTGGGCTGCGTATGCCTCTCTGAGTTCACGGTTCTCACGTATATAATAGCCTAACGGTTCGTCACTTACTTGCCCTTGTTCCTGTTTGGTCTTTCCTTAATTATGGCAAACAAAACAAGTTCATCTCCTTTACTTTAAATTTGCAAAGTAATTAATGAAACTCTCAACTTGGACAAGTAACTCTTTTTTGCAAAGAAAGTATCAATTAGTAAACACAGCTGGAGTTATTGAGAAGAGTATTTGTGATTTCACTACCGAATGCCAGAAGTCATCCCATCTTTGGTAATTTCTGTTTATCCCTTGTTTGTAATTGTCAAAGTGTGTTTTTATTTCTGTTGTCTCTTTTTTTTGTCTTTTCTTGATTTTTACTCTGTCTTTTTTGCCCAGGCCTTTCTGCCCAGTTTTTTTGTGACGAGTTATAAATAAAATGATGATGATGATGATAAGTAAACGATGGGCAAAGTTCATAACTTGCAACCCTTCCCCCAGGGACTGCAGGGATTAAGTCCTCCTCAAATACGTATTTATTAAGTTTTTGACTATGCTAAGCGAAATGGCTATCTCAAAATTTTGATCTGGTTAGTTTGGGAACAGTAAGTGCGAGAGGGGGCCTAGTTGCCCTCTGGTTATTTTGGTCGCTTAAAAACAGCACTAGATTCTAAAATGTTGTCTTAAGTAATAATGCATTGAGATCTCAGGTTGACACTGAATTCTGATGTCAAAACAAAATGGTCCAAGCCACCGATTATGACGTCAGATGAAGTCTGCCTCTGAATCAACTTCCATCCGGCAAACATTGCTACACTGTCATCTAACTCGTTGATTTCAATCTTCGATATTCTTTTGGAAATTTTCTTCACGGCTTCTAGCATCTTGATTGCCTCGTTGCTGTTGATCTGCCTTTTTTCAATAATTTATGTTGCTATCCTAATCTTATACATGATATTCTTCATAAACATGAGGCAGGCAGTAGACTCTTAAGTTTCGAATCCTTTTCAGAAGGCTGCTAGCTTGTGTCTTTATCTTCGCATCGGCGTTATCTGTTTAAACTTTATCTGTTTAAACTCTCCAAGGCCGAAACGATTGGTTGAAAAGAATGAACTACTGCTTGTATGGTTTCAGCCCTTGCAGTCCACAGAGACATGAATTGTACTATGCTGCATAATAGTGTTTAATCTGTAGGCCTGGCAGGGAATGTGAGGCAAACATCAATCAAGAAGTCAGATACTTTCAGCTGGGCTCTCTTAAATTTACCAGACATGGTCCTTGCATAATCATAAGAGTGGAAAGCTAGTTCATTCAGAGAGATTCCTCTCCTTGAAAATGTTCCTATTATATTTTCCGTCATACCCTGCTCAGATTTGTCATTAGCTTCAAAACTGTTGCTCATTTTAAGTGTCAAATTTGCTCTTTATTTTGAGCAGATAATTTTTTTTTAACTATCCTATGCTCTTTTTTAACGTAAGGAAAGCGAAAAAAATAGCGGTCCATTACACCTTATAATGCGTTCCACATTAATATTTTTCCAAATAAACTGATTTTGAAACCTCAAGTAAAACTAGGAGTCTAGTTAATAGCAAAATTTCTGTCCATCCTGTTTCACCACATTTGCTCAGGTCAATTTTTTCCTCTGATATATAAGGAGCTTTTACTTTCTAAAATCTATCTGTTCAAGACGATTCTCTTGTTTTAAAACTGTCAAAAGTGGTAATGAATACATTCTATACATCTGCAGAAAGGACAAAAATGGAATCATTGAAAAATAACAAAGGTAGATATACAGTGAATATAATTTCCCGAATGAAAAGGAAATCTGTTCAAGACGATTCTCTTGTTTTAAAACTGTCAAAAGTGGTAATGAATACATTCTATACATCTGCAGAAAGGACAAAAATGGAATCGTTGAAAAATAACAAAGGTAGATATACAGTGAATATGATTTCCCGAATGAAAAGGAAATCATTGGAAAAGAAAATAAATCTTAGTACTTTTATAATGATATTTACACAATAACTTGATAGGTCAACTTGGTTCTGGTTTGGTCATGGAATTTTGTAGAAGGGGAGTTGTGTTTTGAATTCACATACAAACGCATGAATATTGTACCGTGCCTATGTACAATTAAATATATAAAAAAAGTCACAACTCTACTATTAAAGCAACTGTTCTACTTACACTACCCCACTGTCTACTTACTGTAAATGTTCAATAAGAACAGTTGCTTTGATATTCTCATTGAAGTAACTCTAATAGCTTCTTTTCCCTACGTGGATCAGTAGCGACAATTGTATTTATTATTATTGGTGGTGGTTTTACTTGTTTTTTAGTTTATTGTTTATTCTTTTTATCTTGCGCTGAGGATGCCTAGTTTAGATAAATGCGAAAAGTCCGCGTTATTTTAGTCATTCATCTCTTTTCTCTCTACTGGACAACAATCTCGTTTGTTTTTTTTTTTGTTTTTTTTTTCGAGTTTTATCTCTTTGTTGTTTATCCGCCTGAAAACTTCAGTATACTTCAAAATAACTAATACTATATGTAAGCAATGAACAAAGTTCATAACTTACAGCCCTTTCCCCAGGAGCTGTGGGGGTTAATGCATCCTCAAAGACATATTTACTAGATTTTTCGACTATACTGAACAAAATGGCTGTTTAAAAATCTTTATCCGGTGACGTTGGGAAAAAAAAGCGTAGGAGGGGGCCTAGTTTTAATGTCACTCCTTACTTTCAGTTGAAAAAACTTATTTTTTTATTTAGTTTCTCATTGTTTTTTAAATGATGCTGGAAAATCCAGCGGCCCCCATCATGAAAATTTTCTTACCCTAAGATAAATTCATCAATGGAAAGATCCTCTCATGTAACCTCCAACCCCTCCCCCCCACAACCAGAAAAAATAACCCCTTAAAAAATCAGTATGCTTCGTCTATAACCAAAACTATATGTAAACAATGGGCAAAAGTCATAACTTGCAGCCCTTCCCCCGGAGACTGTAGGGGATTAAGTCGTCCTCAAATACGTATTTATTCAGTTTTTAACATTTCATTCAGTTTTCAGTTTTCAACAAAATGGCAATCTCAAAATTTTGATCTGCTGACTTAGGGAAAACAATTGGCGTGGTAGGGGGCCTAGTTACCCTCTTATTTTTTTGGTCACTTAAAAAGCTCAATAGAACTTTTAATTTTCGTTCGAATGAGCCCAGTTTTCGAAAAAGGGCTAAGAGCTGATATGCCAATTGTGATGAGGTCGGATGAGCCAAGACCTCATATGGTATGAGCTCTAGCAAAATTTTGAGAATCAATAGATTGTTTTAAAAGGAATATCAGAGGCTAAATGCCGGTCGGGATTTAAAATAAAAGCTCTGAGTGACGAGGTCCTTCTAAATATCAAAATTCATTAAGATCCGATCATCCACTCGCGTTGAAAATACCTCAATTTTTCGAATTTTTCCTGTCCCTTCAGCCCCCCAGATGTTCGAATCGGGGAAAACGACTTTATCAAGTCAATTTGTACAGCTCTCTGACACGCCTACCAATTTCCATCGTCCTAGCACGTCCAGAAGAACCAAACTCGCCAAAGCACTGGACCCCACCATCTAACTCCCCCAAAGAGAGCGGATCCAGTCCGGTTACGTCAATCACGTATCTACGACATTTATAAGCATTCTCCAAGATTTCTGGTTTCCCCCTCCAGCTCCCCCCAATATCAACAAATCTGGTCGGGATTTGAAATAAGAGTTCTGAGACATGAGTTCCATCTATATATCAAATTTCATTAAGATCCGGTCATCCGTTCTCGTTACAAATACCAAAACTTTTCTAATTTTTCCAAATCAACAACCCCCAGCTACCCCAAAGAGAACGTATCCCTTTCAATTATGTCAATCTCGTATCTATAACTTGTGCTTATTCTTCCCATCAAGTTTCATCCCGATATATCCACTTTAAGCATTTTCCAAGATTTCCGGTTTCCACGATTTCGGTTTCCCCCCTCCAACCCTCTATGTCCCCGGATCCGATTCGAATTGTAAATGGAATATCTGAGACATATGATTCTTCTATATATCAAGTTTCTTTGAGATCCGATCACCCATTCGTAAGATACCTCGATTTCACATTTTCCAAGAATTCCGGCTTCCTAATCCAACTCCCTTCAATGTCACCGGATCTGGTCAGGATTTAAATTGAGAGTCTTAAAGCACAAGATCCTTCTAGATATCAAATTTCATTAAGATCTGATCACCCGTTCGTAAATTACAAATACCTCATTTCTTCTAATTTTTCAGAATTACTCCCCCCCCCCCCAACTCCAACTAAGAGAGCGGATCCAGTCCGGTTATGTCAGTCACCTATCTTGGACTTGTGTTTATTTTTTCCACCAAGTTTCATCCTGATCTTTCCGCTTTAAGCGTTTTCCAAGATTGTCGGTCCTCCCCCCCCCCCTAATGACACTAGACCCCGTCGGGATAAAACATAAGAGATCTAAGTTTCGAGGTCCTTCTAAATATGAAATTTTATTAAGATACGATCACTCTTTCGCAAGTTAAAAATACCTCATTTTTTCTAACTTTTTAGAATTAACCTCCTCCTCCCCCCCCAACTCCCCCAAAGAGAGGAAATCCTTCACCGGATAAGGTTGAAATTTAATATAAGATCTCTGAGATATGATATCCTTCCAAACATCAAATTTTATGAAGATCCGATCATCTCCTTCGTAAGTTAAAAATACCTCTTTTTTCTAATTTGTCAGAATTAACCCTCCCCCCTATTCTCCCAAAGAGAGCGGATCTATCCCAGTTATGTAAATTACATACCTAGGACTTGTGCTTATTTTTCCCACCAAACTTCATCCCGATCCCTCCACTCTAAGCGTTTTCCAAGATTTTAGGTTCCCCCCGCCTCAATGCCCCCCAAGGTCACCAGATCCAGTCGGGATTTAAAATAAGAGCTCTGAGACACGATATCTTTCCAAACTACAAATTTCATTAAGATCCAATCACTCCTTTTTAATTTAAAAATACCTCATTTTTTCTTTTTTTTTAATTAACCGGCCCTCCAATCCCCCCCCCAGATGGTCAAATCGGGAAAACGATTTGAAACTAGAAAACGAACTATTTCTAATTTAATCTGGTCCGATCCCTGATACGCCTGCCAAGTTTCAACATCCTAGTATGCCTGGAAGTGCCTGAAGTAGCAAAACCGGGACAGACAGACAGACAGACCGACAGAATTTACGATACGATCGCTATATGTCACTTAGTTAATACCAAGTGCCATAAACCAATGTTTTTGACTTTTACCTTATAAGTTAAAATTGTCAGATACAACCTTTCGACATTTAGAAATTCGACGTATAATTAGTAAGCAATCAATTTACCCACAGTTTCCAGATTAGGACGATTTCTTAAGCGGAGTGGCATTTGAGCGACGGCGAAGGACATCACTTCTTTCAGCCAAGACCATGTCATCATAAGCATTGCTAGCTTCCACTAGTCATAAGCATTGCCAGCTTCCACTAGTTTTTCCACTAGAGGTCTACTGTCGCGATGCTCTTTAATGATTGGCTAAAAATGAAACATTTATATATATATATATATATATATATATATATATATATATATATATATATATATACATATATATATATATATATATATATATATATATATATATATATATATATATATATATATATATATATATATATATATACAGGGGAGACCGGGGCGCCTTCGGTCACGGGGTGCCTCCGGTCACCCCCAATAACTCATTTTGAGTTTACGTATTTTTATGCTAGATGGCACTGGGGAGGTTGTTTATCCAAGGCGGATGTCCGAAGAAAATTTCCCTCAGTTAGCTTCAGCCAGTTTAGCTGGAGAGAGTTTCGTACCATTTTTTTTGCGAAAAGTAAGTTTCTCTACTTCTGTTTGAACCTAGCCTTCCCCTTCTGTTTGGCATGGATTTCGATGATTAAATTTGTATACACATAGAAATGATAGGACTAGAAGATAGTGGTATTTCTAAGGAGAAATCTTTCTCTGTTTTCGGGTCAGAAAATAAGTTTGACAAAATGGCGGCTGGGGCACCTTCGGTCATTCCACGACGGGGCACCTTCGGTCGCTGACGGGAGGCACCCCAACCTGATGAATAACGTAACCTTACCAGTTTTAAGTTAAAGATAGGTCTCTCTACAATTCAATTGTGGTTAACATTGATGCTCCCAGCATAGAACTAAAGTAAGGTGTACCAAAAGAGTTTGTTACTTTCAGAACGAGAGAAGGGCAGTGATATTCCGCTCCATCAGCGAGTGTGTCCAAAAGAAATGAAGCCTGTAAATGACCCTGGTCACTACAATGATAATTCCAATGGTACACCTTTTATTATCATTTGCTTCCAATATGGATTGTTTCGAAATGTTTTTTAAAAATTGCATGCATTTCTTCTCATAATAAGTTTGTTTTAACTATGAAGAAAAGATGAAATCATAGATACCATTCCTGAGTCAGCATCAAATGACCAAAATTGTCCCTCTGCAGATGCCTTTCTCTAAACAAGTCTTAAACTTTCTGTTACTATATTCCATGGTTTGTCCTTTACCGTATGCCACATAGTAAAGTAGTACTACTAGTTTTAAAATAGTAAGTAGTAGTTGCATAGTTTCAAGTAATAGCTGCAACGATTGCTGTAACCACAATGAAGATATTGTTGTTAAAACTACCTGGCAAAATTGTGTTTGTTTCATCAGATTAGCTTGAATTAAATCCCTTTATTAATTCAGGAAATATCGCCCCAAAATTATGTGACAACCAAAATTTTCTGTAGTAAAAAAGTTCTTGTGATGGTTGAAACTTGATGGTATGTGATTTTTGTAATTTTTTTTTAGAAGCCGAAAATATATCTTCAAATGATGATCAAGATATTTTTATTTTTAAAATTATATTTTTTTTTTATTTTTCATTAATATAAAATCTTGTGGTGCCAAAGATTTAACTTTTTGTTTATTCCTGGTGTAATCAAGAAAGACTGGTACAGTGAAAGTAAGACAAATGAAAAATAGGCCAAAGTTCTCAGACAGAAGGTTTTACTTCCCCCATTCCATCAAGGCGCATATTAATTGGTCACTGGTTTTGACGCTGCAAAACAAACTTCACTTAGTACTCCATAATGATAATGACGCGCTCGGGCCACAGTGCATTTTCTTTGACGCTTGTTGGGTCGTGCTATTAAGTTCCACGAACTTATTAGGCCGGAAATAAGTTCGTTTGTTTCTTCTCTTTTACTGTAGGTCATTTTTACACTGCCAAATTCGGTAAGTCTTAATTTCAAAGTTTCTTCCAGATCATTGGTTATGGTTCGGAACAGAGTTCCAAAACGCCCGAAGGGTGTGTCAGATGAGGCTATGAACATTGCTGTTTCCAAAGTTTTGATGGACAAAGCTTCAATTCGTAGTACTGCAACAGCTTTCGGAATACCGAAATCAACCCTTATCGACAACGTTCGCCGAGAAAAAGAACTACGCGAGCAAGAGCAAGGGGGCATACCAGTGCCTATTCAAGCTGGGGTCTCTAATTCTGGAACCTCTAGTGGTGGCACATTCAATAGTGCTTTTCTTCCGAAAAGAAAAGAGAGACTGTCAACTGCAAAAGTTTTCACGGCCAATGAAGAGGGCCAGCTTGCTGTTTATTTGAAACATTGTTCGAAAGTCCATTATGGTATGACCCTGATGCAAACACGAAAGTTTGCATATGATTATGCAAAGAGACTAGATAAGAAAGTTCCTCACAACTGGGAAGAAGCACAGATGGCTGGGCCAGACTGGATGAAGGGCTTTATGATAAGGCAAGGTGATTTGTCTCTCAGAAAGCCAGAGAACACTAGCTTAGCTCGCAGCTCGAGCTTCAATCGTGCTAATGTTGACAGATTCCTTGACAACTTGGAGGCTGTCCTGCACAAATACAAATTCACAGGAGAAAGCATTTGGAACTGTGACGAAACGGGGGTCACAACTGTACTTGACAGCCCCAAGGTGATAGCACAAACCGGTACCAAGCAGGTTGGTCAGGTTACCACAGCTGAAAGGGGTGAACTTGTTACTGTTTGTTGCTTTGTCAATGCTATTGGTGGAACCGTGCCACCAGTCTTCGTATTCCCCAGAGCAAAATTCAAGGATCATATGATGTTTGGGGCCCCTGCAGGAAGTCTCGGCCTAGCCCAAACAACTGGTTGGATGACTGCAACATTGTTTTACGAGGCGATACAGCATTTCAAGAAACAAGTTCGATGTTCCAAGGACAGCCCGGTCCTCTTATTGCTCGATAACCATGAGAGCCACATCGGTCTTGACGTTATCATGTACGCCCGTGCAAATGGCATTGTTTTACTATCCTTCCCACCCCACTGCAGTCATCGTCTTCAGCCTCTTGATATTACTATCTATGGACCACTGAAGTCTGCTTTGAAAAGAGCATTTTATGATTGGATGACTTCAAATCCGTTTCAGAGGATCCAGATCACCCATATTGCCCAGCTTGTAGGAAATGCTTATCCAAATGCACTGACCATGAACAACATCATTTCTGGGTTTTCGAAGCCTGGCATTTGGCCCTTCAACCGCAATGCTTTTTCTGATGAGGATTTTTATGCTGCGTCTGTCAGCGACCGTCCTAAGGCAGAGCCGTGCCCATCAGCAACAGAGAGAAACCCACCAGTATCGGATCTACTAGATCCTTGCCCGTCACCGTCAACTGCACCGGCAACACCAGCTGCAGAGATTCGTTACTCTAATGCTTTGACCCCCGAAGATGTCCGACCGTATCCAAAGGCATTGCTATGGAAACAGAGCAATAGGGGCGGAAGGAAAAAGGGTGCATCGAGAGTTTTGACAGACACACCAGAGAAAGATAAAATTGAAGCTGCTATGATGGCTAAGAAAGCAAAGCAAGATGAGAAAGATGCAAAAGCAAAAGCAAGATTGCTGAAAAAAAATATGAAGAAGCCAACAAGTCAAACGAAAAGCAAGGGTCAGAAGAGGAAGCAGCAAACGTCTTTGTGCGATCAGTCGACTGATGAAGAATCTGTTGTTTCAGTTCATCTGGATGATGACACGGATGATAGTCTACATATCGGTGATGACGAGCTAACTGAGCCACTTGCACTGGGGACCCTTAGTATTGGCGACTATGTGTTGGTGGAGTTCGAAGGCAAGAACAGTTCACTGCACTACGTTGGATTCGTCAAAGAAAAAGATAACAGTGAAGTTTTTGTAAGTTTCCTTCGCAGAAAGGACAGTGATTCTAGCAAGTTTTTTTTCCCACAAGTAGTGGATGAAAGCTATGTCAATTTGGCGGATGTTAAGATGAAATTGCCCATTCCTAGCAGAAGTAGGGGTACGGCACGTGTCGCAGAGATGATTGAGTTCAGCGACGTCGATTTTTCACTTTTTCCAAGTCTCCGCTGAAAAGTGAAGTCGCTGAACTCAACCATCTCTGCCTCCGTATCAAAAGTGATGTCGAAAATTTCCTTCCGACAGTTATAAATGATGTGATTTTGTTACTTTGGCTTATTTTTACAAACAATAAACGAAGACATAAGTAAGCTTTGTATATTTAGCCATCTAAAGACAGGATAACGGAGGTAATTCGTATAATTGCAAGGCTGACCGAAGGTGCCCCAAGCCCAACCGAAGGTGCCCCGGGTTGGGGGCACCTCCGGTCAAAATGGGGCTTCAGCGGGATCACTTTTTTCTTACAATCCGGTTGAGTTCTAAGAAAACTACAAAATAGATTTGGTAGATCAAACGTCGCTCTTCCCTGCGTTCAGCAAGATTTTTCAAAATAACGAACGTAAAATTCTTGGTGGCTGGTAATCGAAAAAGTGACCGAAGGCGCCCCGGTCTCCCCTATATATATATATATATATATATATATATATATATATATATATATATATATATATATATATATATATATATATATATATATATAAATATATATATATATATATATATATATATATACATATATATATATATATATATAAATATATATATATATAAATATATATATATATATATATATATATATATATATATATATATATATATATATATATATATATATATATATATATATATATATATATATATATATATATATATGAAACGAAAAACAAAGAAATATTTGGTTAGAAGATAAGTGACAGTGATAATTACAGCCAACAGCGGGAGTCAGAAATTGTCAAAAATAAAAGTAAAGAGCAGAGAATTGTAGGGTTAGCGGACACTCAAAAGCGTGTATCAGAACGTTTCAAAAGTGACAAGGAAAAACAAAGAATCGTGCTCTTAGAACACAAGTGAGAACAAAATCAGATTGAGTCAAAAATAAAACTAAAGAAGAATAAAATATTGTGTTAGAAGAATAACGCCATCGCAATCTTCGACACCGACAAACTGAGGAGCAATATCCAGTAAAAACCTACAAAGATGCCTAAACTACGCAAGTATTAATTACAAGAAATTGGGACGCTTCAATGTTATATGTATTTCACAGTGGAATCCAGAGATTTACCGCAGGAAAAGTAGCTAACAAAGCTGATTAACTTCAGGGTTGTTGCCTGCTAGGTCAAATTGCCTGCATCGCCGCCTCCACAACTTTCAAATGAATTGGTTTGGCCTGTTTAAGGACATCACTTGCTCTCTAAAGAGTTTCACAAACAAATAAGAAAGTTGAACTCATGTTTTGCTTTAGCTGTATTCAACGTAAGCGATGATCAAACCATCCATAGTCGTAATGTTTTCAGCTAAAAAGTAACTGGACAAATTTATCACAAAATCGATTTAGTGACACATCCATTATAGACTCCAGAAGGTAATTTTGAACCACATTCATATGACCGAATGTACTTTTGAGACTTCGATAAAGCTGCTAAAAAGCACCTTGCACATCCTTTAGATCAGTGGATCTTTCGTAATCCAATGGATCTCTTGGATGAAATATTGATGGACACGAATGACTATACTAGAGGTTACACGAAAATGCCACAAGTGGAGGATAATCTAAATCAGCCTGTTGCTTCACTGGGACAACAGGCTCGCATAGAAAACAAGTGAAAATGAGAGTCAATATTTAAAAGCCTGCTGCGCAGCCGTTGGTATATATATATATATATATATATATATATATATATATATATATATATATATATATATATATATATATATATATATATATATATATATATATATATATTATATATATATATATATATATATATATATATATATATATATATATATATATATATATATATATATATATATATGTATATATATGTATATATATGTATATATATGTATATATATGTATATATATGTATATATATGTATATATATGTATATATATGTATATATATGTATATATATGTATATATATGTATATATATGTATATGTATATGTATATATATATATATATATATATATATATATATATATATATATATATATATATATATATATATATATATATATATGTATATATATGTATATATATGTATATATATGTATATATATGTATATATATGTATATATATGTATATATATGTATATATATGTATATATATGTATATGTATATATATATATATATATATATATATATATATATATATATATATATATATATATATATAGATATATATATATATATATATATATAATATGTGTGTGTGTGTGTTTGTGTATATATATATATGTATATATATATATATATATATATATATATATATATATATATATATATATATATACATATATATATATATACACAAACACACACATATATATATATATATATACATATATATATATATATATGTGTGTGTGTGTTTGTGTATATATATATATATGTGTATATATATATATATATATATATATATATATATATATATATATATATATATATATATATATATATATATATATATATATATATATATATATATATATATATATATATATATATATATATATATATATATATATATATATATATATATATATATTCCCATTTACGTATTAGCTACAAATATCAACTGAATTTCAGCTGGGGGACAAACTGGGCTATGGAAGGGGGTAGTTCTCCTCCCCCCCCCCCCCTGTCCCATAGCAAACTACAGCCCTGAGAAAATTTAGAAAAATATCTATTATTGTAACACAAATATATAATATAGAGCTCAAATCAGTGATTAACTACTAGAAAAAGAAATACAATATATATAAGTTGCCTTACATCTATGTGTTTTAAGACTTCCTTTTCATATGGGACACAACATCAAGAAGTAATTATTGATGAGTATAACCTCAAGCCCTCAACCATATACTTTTCCAATGGCAGGTAACAGAACGGGAACGATGTCGTCAAAAAAAAGCATGAATCAGACCGGCTATCGGGAAATAAATTTATTTTTAACAAAAATTTCAACTCATTAGGAGTTGTCTTGTTGTGCGATTAGGATTGCGTTGTTCCTGGTAGCGGCAACACATTTGTTAGAGGAAAAGGATTCAAAAACTGGTGAAACACAGAAAATAATACTAGAGATACTAGAGAAATAATACTTAAAAATTAATTATTATAGTACAACGACTATCCTCTCTTCTGGAAAATGAAGTTCGAGTCGCTGTGTAGCAAAGAAAAAATGAGACTGTTAGGTTTGAAATCCATTTTTTATCACTTACTTTTTGTGGATCCTTTACACGTACTAAAACTCACTTCAGCACTAAACTACCTAACACCAACATAGCTAGGCACGCTCCTCCTCCGTACCAACTTATCTAAACCCTCCCTCTTTACGCTCACTCAAGAATTTCTAATTTCCCTTAAATCTTTCCATATGAACTCCCCCAACTATATTGGGGACGACCACCTTTTCGTTAGGCCCCGGATAATTGTCTGAAAAGGAGAATCTGTGAATATCTGCCATCTTTCATTCACAACATGTGTCCTAGCCATCTCAACTTTTCTCTTATTCCATCACTTTAAAGCTGTACAACATCGAATTTTCCGTACAGCTTATTATATATGAGGCTTTCAAGATAGATTAGAGTCAAGGAGGACTCCGAGGTATCGCATAGTTGCTGCTTGTGAAATCTTTATTTTAAAATCACTTGATTCAATTAATTGAAGCTCAGGAACTGCAGCGTTACAACGCGAAAAAAACGAAAAATTTCGTTTTATCAGCGTTAAGAGCTGGGTAATTTGACTCAAGCCACAATAGAAGATGATTGAAAGCTTCTTCCAGTGCAAGTTTCAAACAGCTCACATCTTTCCCTGCGACAGTACACGCAGTGTCATCCACAAATTGCAAATTTAAACCAAATATTCTCATTGAATTATTGAGGTCGTTCACAAAAATTAAGAAAAGTAGGGGACCGAGTATTGACCCTTGCGGGACACCAGCGGTATTAGATTGACGAGTCATTTCAGATGAAACATCACCTCCATCAACATACTGAGAACGGTCTATAATATAAGATGCTATTGGGGATTTTGCTTGCCCTCTTATACCGTAATGATCCAACTTATGTATTAAAATATCATGAGATATTGAATCAAACGCTACAAACGTGAGTAATACAAACGTGAAACAATTAAATTGTTTCTGGGTTTTTGACTTAAAACAATCTGCAGCTTGTGTAGAGCTTTACCTGCAAAACATTTTCGAAATTTGGGGTAGAAATCTCAAATTCAAATCCACTTTAGAAAGCAAATTACTCGAATCTCTTGACCATTGAGTGAAATCACTATCTCACCAATTAATTCTGAGGGATCAAATGAGTGCCCACAGGGGAAAAAACATGGGATAAAAGCTGATACGCATCCAATTAGAGGTTTTCATTAACTGCTAAAAATGCTGTTCCGAAGGATTAATTTTAAGACTGTTGGGCAGAACAGTTACTAATCCAGGATATTTTTTAAACTGAATATTTCTAGCATTTTTTTTCAAATCTTTTAAAAGTTGCTATGGACTGATCGTCCTTTACTTTAACAAACCGGAGAACAGATACCACTGCAACAATGAGAGAAGACTTAGGTACGTGAGGATTTGATGTCAATGGCTACTTTGGCGAATTTATTAGTCTGCTAAGATCAAGCTGAGATTTAATGCCAACCCCCAGCAAGACATAGCTACAACAACGCAAAAATAAGTCAGACAGTTTAAATTACTCCAAAGGCAAAGAGCATCAAAATTTTTTGTCCATTAATAGCAATTAGACTAAGACGCTGAAAGTATTAAGCAGTGTTCAGGACTGTATATTTGACTACAGCACTAAGAATACTTTTTGGTTGAAGTGATGACATGGCTTAATCTTGCCATAGGGGACTTGAGACCTGCAGGACGCCCTGTCAGTATTATCTAATCAAATACAAGCTAATACAATTTTCATTCTGTTTCCTTTATTTCCCTATTAGAGATTGAAAGAAGAATTGGGAAGCTAAGAACAAAAAAAAGGTTCGTTCTGTCTCTCTCACTCCCAAAAACTATTCTTAAAACTGCGAAGGATTCGCTGCTGATATGCTGAAGGAAATAATCCTTCTTCATACAAGCCTGATGTGATTTGGGAACCACTAGTCCGCTTCTACCTCATATTACCTCATTTATCTTGCCAAAACCACTAGAAAATGTGTCGGAAAAATTGATACCTGGTTTAATTTAATTTCTATTTAAGATCTCCCAACAGTGTACAACAGTACATATATATATTACATATACATATATATATATATATATATATATATATATATATATATATATATATATATATATTATATATATATATATATATATATATATATATATATCTATTTATCTATTTATATATTTATATATATATATATATATATATATATATATATATATATCATGAAAAGAGAAATCACCAATGCTACAGCACAAACACAAAAAAAAAAAAAAAAAAAAAAAAAAAAGGAGACAGAAGGAGAAAAGGAAGACTGTTTTCCTAAATTAGTGATTAATATAGACCAGCACTTGAATGAGGCCTTAACCCTACTCATCCATACAATCACATAGGTCAAACAGCATAGCCACACACAATCAACCATAAAGAATAATCCATGGACAGGCAGTCATGTCGTCAATAAGTATAAGTCGTCATTTACCAAACCATAGAAAAAATAATATAGACAAATAATTCAGAGGCAACACCCAACATAAGGGCTCATCAGGAGAATACACTGGCCTATATAGGGTTTCGCCACTCTAAATTCTCTACCCAGCACAGTGTTGTGGCTACCACAGAATATCCATGGCATCCCCGCGTCAGGTAAAACAACCAAGTAAAACCAAAACAAGCTTATCCTGTTAATATATCCCTCCCTTTAGCAACAATAGGTAAACTAAATATTATAAATTTTACCAAATCACAAATATTAACACATTGCAAAAAACCTGAATGAACTAAACAATTATATAATTCATCTTTACCATGTGGCTAATTTTTTAAAAATTCCGCTCAAATAGAAACACAATTCAAAATAAATGGCGCTGTGACAACATTTCTCGAACCTCCGAAATTAGTCAAAAATTTCTTTAAGTATTTCTAGATAATTCTTTTGATATTTATTTAAAAGTTCGTTATAATGAAAACTAAATTTTTTAAATTGCCAAGTTAATTTATTTGCAGAAAAACCTCTTGATATCAATTTTTGGCTTAAGATTTTACATCTATTTTTAAAATCAATATAATTACTACAAATCCTTGCATAACGAAGTAACTGTGAGAAAAACGATGAATATGTGATATTTGAGTGTATATTACTTTCAAGGAATGGGAAACTAATCACTTCAAAATCAAAATCATCCGTTTTATTATACATTTTAAAACTTAATTTATTATTATCACAAATATTAATATTTAAATCTAAGAAATGATCTTCATGACCAGCGCCATGACTAGGCTCAAGAATAAGCTCTGATGGATATATATTTTTAGAAATATCAATGAAATCCTTACAATTTAAGACCAAATATCATCTAAATATCTTTTATTATTTGACAAAGCATGTTTTAAATTAATTGGATTATTCTTATCCATCATATATTTATATTCTAGTTGACTTAAAAACAAGTCAGCTATAAATGGGCTGGCATTCCCCCCCATGGGAATTCCCATAATTTGCTTGTACAAATCACCCCCAAATCTTATATAAGTATTGTATAAAACAAATTCCAATAACTCAAAAATCATATCCAAGCTGTAACATCTCAAGTTAACTGTAGTATTAAAGCAGTTTGTCCATATGGCTTTTTTATTATAACTGTCTATTTTTAAGAACCTTTTACTAGATAAGAGGAAAGATTTCTTTATAACAGTTTTTAAATTATCTAACACTAAATTTAGTGATAAATTAGTATACATTGTCGATAAATCGAAAGACTCAATTCTTTTAGCTGAAACCATTGTTAAAGAATCTATCACCTGCAGTGAATTATTAACACTCCAATATGGATTAAAATTCGAAAAATTTTTAATACCAGAACAATAGGTTTTAAGTTTATTTACAATTTCCTTTAAAATTAAAGAGAGGTCAGTAGCAGCAATGCGGGTTGGACATTTAGCTGCT
>NW_027063386.1:0-36371 GCF_032884065.1 Artemia franciscana | reverse complement strand
TACCTTTTTTTAGTTTTTTTTTCTTTTTCTTAGTTTTGTTTTTCTCCTTTATTTTTCATTTTTTTTCCGTTTTCATTCTATTTTCTTTTTTAGTTTTTTTTTAGCTTTTTAGCTTTTTTAGTTTTTTATTAGTTTTTAGTTTTTTTTTCTTTTTAGTTTTTTTGTAGTTTTTACCTTTTTTTTAGTTTTTAATTTTTTTTACTTATGTCCTGGTAATCATTTATACTCCCTGTGTCCCGGTCGTCATTTGTGTCCCGGTGCTTTGTTGATGGTGATTGCTAATCGAACATTCCTTGTGTCCCGGTCGTCATTTATATTCCCTTTGTGCCGGTGTCCCGGTCGTCATTTGTGTCCCGATGTCCTGGTCTGTAATTTCGTCAGTCGAAAACATGACGTCAGCCGACACAGAAACATGACGTCACCTGATCTACAGACAGACAGACAGACAACTTATTTATATATATATAGAAGATATATATATATATATATATATATATATATATATATATATATATATATATATATATATATATATATATATATATATATATATATATATATATATATATATATATATATATATATATATATATATATATATATATATATCTATCTTCTATATATATAAAAATAAGTTGTCTGTCTGTGGATGGGTCAGGTGACGTCACCTGAAAAAACTGGATCAGGTGACGTCAAAACTGAAAAAACTAAAAAAGGCAAAAACTACAAAAAAAGCTAAAAACTAATAAAAAAAATAAAAAAGCTAAAAAACTAAAAAAACTAAAAAAAGGCAAAAACTACAAAAAAACTAAAAACTAATAAAAAAGCTAAAAAACTAAAAAAACTAAAAAAAGGCAAAAACTACAAAAAAAACTAAAAACTAATAAAAAAAATAAAAAAGCTAAAAAACTAAAAAAACTAAAAAAAAGGTAAAAATGAAAAAAACTAAAAACTAAAAAAAACTAAAAAAAAAGGAAAAAACTGAAAAATAAGCTAAAATAAAGGTAAAAACCAATAAAAAACTAAAAAAAAACTGAAAAAACTAAAAAAAGGCAAAAACTACAAAAAAAAACTAAAAACTAATAAAAAAAGTAAAAAAGCTAAAAAACTAAAATAAACTAAAAAAACTAAAAAAAGGTAAAAAACTAAAAAAAATAAAAAATAAAAAAAACTAAAAAAAAGGAAAAAATAAAAAAAAACTAAAAAAAAGGAAAAAACTGAAAAATAAGCTAAAATAAAGGTAAAAACCAATAAATGACGAAACTCAAAGAGAAAGCGACCAGGACAAAAGGAATGTTCGATTAGCAATCAACAAAGCACCGGGACACAGGGAGTATAAATGACGACCAGGACATAAGTAAAAAAAAAAACTATCTATATATATAAAAATAAGTTGTCTGTGGATCTGTGGATCGTGGATCAGGTGACGTCACCTGAAAAAACTGGATCAGGTGACGTCAAAACTGAAAAAACTAAAAAAAGGCAAAAACTACAAAAAAAACTAAAAACAAATAAAAAAACAAAAAAGCTAAAAAACTAAAAAAAGGCAAAAACTACAAAAAAAACTAAAAACTAATAAAAAAGCTAAAAAACTAAAAAAACTAAAAAAAGGCAAAAACTACAAAAAAAACTAAAAACTAATAAAAAAAATAAAAAGCTAAAAAACTAAAAAAACTAAAAAAACTAAAAAAAGGTAAAAAACTAAAAAAACTAAAAACTAAAAAAAACTAAAAAAAAGGAAAAAACTGAAAAATAAGCTAAAATAAAGGTAAAAACCAATAAAAAACTAAAAAAAAACTGAAAAAACTAAAGGGTCGATTAGCAATCACCATCAACAAAGCTCAAGGGCAATCATTAGAATCATGAGGTATAGATCTGAATACAGATTGTTTTCCCATGGACCATTATATGTTGCATGTTCAAGAGTCGGTAAACCTGACAATCTATTTATATGCAAAGACAATGGGACAGCAAAGAATGTTGTATATTCGCAAGTTTTACGTAGTTAAAACCATATATATATATATATATATATATATATATATATATATATATATATATATATATATATATATATATATATATATATATATATATATATATATATCTATCTATCTATATTCACAGGTGGGACATAGGGACACAACTACAATGGCGCGTAACTATTATGGCGCGTAACGACTTACGCGCGCGGGGGGGCTTGGGGGGGGGCGCGAAGCGCCCCCACCAACTAGGTGTTGGGGTGGCGCGAAGCGCCACCCCAACAGCTAGTATATATATATATATATATATATATATATATATATATATATATATATATATATATATATATATATATATATATATATATATACATATATATATTCACACACATATATATATATATATATATATATATATATATATATATATATATATATATATATATATATATATATATATATATATATATATATATATATATATATATATATATATATATATATATATATATATATATATATTCATATATATATATATTCATATATATATATATATATCTATCTATATTCACAGGTGGGACACAGGGACACAACTACAATGGCGCGTAACTAATATGTTGCGTAACGACTTACGCGCGCGGGGGGCTTGGGGGGGGGGTTTGAAGCGCCCCCACCAACTAGGTGTTGGGGTGGCGCGAAGAATTGGGTACACCGGGATTCGAACCCGCGTCCTCTCAGACAAAGGATCCCGAATCCAGCACACCAACCAACCCGGCCAGGACGGTCAGGAAGGGTGTGCACAAGCACAGGATGGCTGGCCCCCAACCCCCCATTGCACTTCCTGGCTGAAGGGCCAAGAAACGGAGATCATATATATATATATATATATATATATATATATATATATATATATATATATATATATATATATATATATATATATATATATATATATATATATATATATATATATATATATATATATATATCTATATATATATATATATATAGATATATATATATATATATATATATATATATATATATATATATTTATATATATATATATATATATATATATATATATATATATATATATATATATATATATATATATATATATATATATATATATATATATATATATCTATATATATAAAAATAAGTTGTCTGTGGATCTGTGGATGGATCAGGTGGATCTGTGGATGGATCAGGTGACGTCATGTTTGTTCGCATATGACGTCTGAATTATTTCACACTAATACAAAAGAAGAAAAAAAATAAAAAAGGTAAAAACTACAAAAAAAAACTAAAAAGAAAAAAAAACTAAAAAAGCTAAAAAACTAAAAAAAGGTAAAAATCTAATAACTAAAAAAAACTGAAAAAAATAAAAAAAAGGCAAGCGTGTGTATTTACTTTTTCTCATTAGCTCTCTCATCTTTTTCTCATTAGCCTCTCATTTGCTCTTCGACAGGATTTTACAGACATAGGATTTTTACGACAGGAATTTAGAGACATTAGCTCTCGTTGATAGGATTTTAGATTCGCTGTCATTTTTACCAAAATTAATTTGGAAGCTACCTGTGGTACTGGAAGAATTTGCTAATGGACCCTTTGTCTGAGACTGTCAGCCGACGCCGAGACTCGCAAAATGAAATCTATGGTATCGAACGTCGTTAATGGAGCATCTTTTAATAATTTAGAAGTTTATATTAGAAATGTTTCAATAGTCTGTATTGCTAAATATAGCGAAATTAAATTACTATTATGGAAAGGTTGGGAAAGATAGAACAAAAATTTAAAATACCTGTAATAGTCGTTCTTGGATTGTTCAAAATCATTATTATTAAGAATAACGCTAGAATAAAAAGTACAGAGGTCACAAAAGTACAGAGAATAGCCAAGATAAAACTGGTATTCGATAATGGCTCTGGCTTCCAACAATTTTGAAAAGACAAAAAAAGTATCAAAAACACATTCGGGACGAATATCTTTTCTATATTTTAAAGAAAATAGTTGAGAGGAGAGAAACTCTTGGAATCAGCTAAAACCTTAAAAATCTCTGAAAGTTCCATTTAGCCTACTACTTTCTTCCTAATTTTCAGGGTTTATTTTCCCTCTGCAAGTTTTTTATGCTATTTTTCTGCGGTCTTAAGTAGCTTTCACACTATTTATGCAATTTTCTATGTTAAATAGTTAAGTTATGTTCAGTATAATCTTTAGTGCTTGAACAGGTCCAGGCTGGCGTAAAAAATGTATTAACCATCACCATCACCGTAAGTAAACTAATGGAAAATGCTTTCTTGGAATTTTTTCCAAAATTTGTTATTGCTTATCCCAAAATTCTAGTTTTGGTAGCTATGTTGAATTTCGCCGTAACATGTCAAACTTACGTTATTTAAAATCTTAAGCAGGGCTTGATTATCCTTAGCCACGGACAAAATTTGTTCGATAACATATTTATTTATTTATTTGTGAATTTTTTCGAAAAATGACAGTAAATTTCTTTTTGAATATTGACATTCTACAATTTTCTAATGTGAAAAATAAAGATCTAGATAAATCATGATTTCGAGAAAATACGTTTAGGCCCTAATTTGAAAAAAAAAAATGAATGGCGTCACAAATCCTCACACGTCCAATGCACAATTGGTTTTACTTTTTACAGCGAACAAAACGAAATTAAGTTATTTTATAAAAGAGATTTTTTATTTTAAAGTTTTTTTTTTCACCGAGGGAATGCTTAATCTATTGTTGCTGGCTCTAAAAGGCCCAAAGTTATGTTTTCAATCTTTTAATTACTGCTTTTTTTTTATTTAGTTCCGTTTGAAAAAAAAAAGCTGAATAAAATCTGTTAATTTTCAGTTGCTAATGAAACACTTCGGGGCAGCAGCGACTTGGAAAAGGCTCAAATTATTCAATGAAAGACTTTTGCTGATACTGAAATTCTCCCTGCATCGTGTACCTGGGTGTTCCCTGTCTTAGGTATTATGCAATTTAACAAGCAGGCTACGGCCCGAGCAAAGGAGGATATAGACAAAGCCCTTCAAGCCTTAGATGACCATCTTCTTACAAGAACTTACCTAGTAGGAGAAAGAATTACCTTAGCTGATATTGTTGTCACATGCACATTACTCCATCTCTATCAGCATGTTTTGGACGAGGCTTTTAGGTACCTTTTCATCTCTAATTGTGTAGTTACTAATTCTCAGCCTTATTTGGAGATAAAAGTCTGATAGGGTGTAATTTTTACTTATGCTTGTTTTGCAATTTACTAAATATGTGGACGGCAATCAGTTAAGCATGTTGTCATTAAGTTTTGGGTTTGTTTTACGAAACACAGAAAAAGATAAGATTAGAACATCTAGTCATTTGCTCGTAGTTAGTATGGGTCAGCTTTTTACAGAGCACGCCAGACACTCATCTCCTGCGATAGATTTTAATACTTGTTTTAGTGATGAAACATATCACAGCATACAACCTTATGTGTGATATTTTCGCAATATTTGATTTTTTTTTATAGTGCAATTAGAAAAAAATCTAATGATTTAGTTACAAAAGAAAGGCTAATTGGGAAAACACCATAAAAACTCAGTTCAATTCTTTTTGACAAAATTTCTTGACATATTTTTCAAAATTTCTAAAATATTTGTAGAAAATGATGTGAATTTTTCTCTTTCTGATCAAGCACTTCTGGAAACATATCAGGTATTTAGGGTCTGGCCCTTAAAGCTGGCTTTTAAAAACATTATAGTGAAACCCCTCCCACAAAACTTCCCTAAATGTACAATGCTTGTACATTTTGTAGTGCATGTACAGTATAGATACGAAATACGAAAATCTTTGCACTTAAAAATGGGTATAGTTGCAAAAGTTGGGTTTGAACGTGCTCGAATTTGGATTTTCAGTAAAGCTCGAAAGTAGGGACAAAAAGTTATAAATAAAAAGAAAACAAATTATTCTTCTTTTTGGAAAATAAAGCCAAAGTAAAAAAAAAGATAGCAAGCAATAATTATTAGAAGTTCTTTAACTTTTTATAGTTTCGTTGGATAATGCTGTTTTTCTCTCGTATTTGTATGACACAAATATGAATTTCCTTTCCTATTAGTTTTGAAACTCTCCAACCCAAACCCCCCCCCCCCACAACAATCTAATGTTTTGACGGCGATTGGATTTTTTAGTGTAATAAGAATAACTATTTTAATTTGTGTATTTGGAAAAATTAGTATATTAATCAGTGTCTGGTCCAGTTCGTGACAGAATTAGAACGTGTCGCCAAACGCTAGGTGATGTTCACAGTTTTTTGTTAACACTAGCCCTAGTTTCCACTCTTAGAACCTATCCATACTTTTTGGGTTTCCCTATATATGTTAGCATCATGTGAACAGGCTAGTACTGGTTTCTTGAAAACAGATATCGCCCCTAAAGCTATCTTTCATTTCCCTAGTGTTAATGCCAGTGCAGTATTCCCTTAATCTGTGAAATGAGTATTAATTATATAGTATGATGATTCCATAGATTTTCAGTTAAATGCTGAATGTCTTTCCATATCATCATAGAGTAAGAGAAGTTTATCCTACCAGATACTTCTTTTTATAAGCATTCTGGTCTGGAAAAGCTTCTGACAAGGATGAGTTGTGCAACAACAAAAACTAATTCAACTAGAATTTGTCTTTAAGAAGTGAGATGATTCAGGATCCATTTCCTGAAGCTCCTTGTAGGTTAAAAACTCCTTGGATTAAAGTTCTAAAAAGTTATATAGAGACTAATTCATCTAGATTATGACCTAAGAAAAATTAAGCCTTTAACCGAAAGGCTTAAAAATTAACCGAACAAAAAGAATAAGCAGAGAAAAAAAAGAAATACCATCGTCAATCTTAAGAATTGAACTTAACTGTGTTGGTACAGTAGAGCCACCCCAGCCCGGAATAACCAAGGTATTCTTCTGGTACGGTATTAAGTACCTGGCAAATTACGTGATGAACTACCGAATGCTTCCCACCTAAACGTTTGCTTCTAATAAGGAAGCTTCTGCTCTGGGTTTAAAAGGTAAAAAAAAATGAGTCACACTCATGGCCTGTTCTATTTATATTTAACAAAAAAAAAATCCAAGAATATGTTACCTTTAAAAAAACCGTACGTGTAAGATCAAAGGATTCTTTGATCCCGTGCTTCATGGTGGGAAACGCCCAAGAGGTCGTTCCCCAACCAGATGGAAGGACACGGCATGTGCCTTCTCAGCCATGACAAATATTCAGGAGGATGTCCACATCCTTCCAAGAGACCGGTCTAAATCGAGGTGCCATGTAGCATCACTCTCGACGCCGAAAGCAATTCGGCAGGAGCATTCCAGAAAATCTTATGTCAATACCAACCGCTGGTTTATCACTCTAATTAACCAGAAGCAGGTCAAGGCTGTGATTGGCGACTTCAAGCTGTGCGAAAAGGCTGGTGAATTCGATCCAAAGAAGTATGCTGAGTTCCAGGCAGCTGTAAGTTTTTTTGTTTTGTTTTTTTTTCGAATGGCTGGGATATTATGATCGTCATTTTATGGACTTCAGTATTAAAACGAAAGGAATAAAAAAATCAAGGAGTATGTATACTTAGTAGTCTTACATAAACGCTCAAAAAATCAAAACATCTCATTCAAAATCATAAACAGTCGAATTGTTACATCGACACTCGGAAAAAAACTGCAATCGAAAATCGTAAACACTCGATTACATCATCACTTGAAAAATCAAAAACCAGAAACGTTCGAATTGTTACATAAACGAAATCAGAAACGCATAAATCAGATACAGTTAAAAAGCATAAACAATCAAAAATCATACAGTGTGATTGTTTTGCGAGAGAAAAAAAGTAATCTTAGTCATTTCCAACGACTCATTAATTTACGTCTTGAGGCAAGGACACTGATACTTAAAAAAAATGGAAATCAGATACAATTTTGTATTTTGAAGTTACAAATATGGATTGAAGTAAAATCACTTGTCTGCTTGTCTTAAGAGAGTTTTAGATTCAATTATCTCTCGCCGAAATCCTTATTGAGTGATTCTTGTGGAAATTTATAGAAATTCTTATAGAAAGCTATTGAAACTTTTACTAAATAATGTTTCTTGGTTGTGTTTTTCAAATTGTATAACTTTAATACAATGCCTGAACTTCAACAGAGCCTGAGATGATTTCTCTGAAAATAAACATTGAGAAAAGATTTTATTTAATTTTGTTCTAGAGAGTCCTATCTTTACGTAATCCCACAACAATATAAAGCACAAGGTGTTATGTTAGGAAAATATATAAAAATATTAACTTTTTTGTCCCAACACTAAGTTAGGGCTTCAGTCCGAACGACTATAAGTTTCATCAAATTTAATCTTCGTCATCAAAAGTTACGAGCCTGAGAAAATTTGCCTTATTTTGGAAAATAGGGGGAAAAACCCCTAAAAGTTATAGAATCTTAACGAAAATCACACCATCGCATTCAGCGTATCAGAGAACCCTGCGGAAAAAATTTCAAGGTCCAGTCTACAAAAATGTGGGATTTCGTATTTTTTTGCCAGAAGACAAATCACGAGTGCGTTTTTTTTTTTTTTTTTTTTTCTTGTTTTTTTTTTCTTTTTTTTCTAAACGTGTTAAAGTAACACGTTTCTTAAGGTTCGTGTTCCCTGTGCAATCTTTAGCATGTCATTTTTATGCTCTCCTAGGCAGGTATGTAAAAAGGTCCAAATCGCAACTTGTGTTTTGATAGCTTTTCTTCGAGCAATAGTATTTTTATATGTAAAAATGGTATTTTCAGAAAAATATTGGCAACAAATTTGAAAATTGCTATGGCACTTTTTGCATGCCTGCCCCTAGGTTTTGGATATATCAACGAAATAGAATATTATTTCTGTCAATCCATAGCTTAGATTCAGACCTATCCAATTGCCGCATTGCAATGATAAAAATTTAATGTGCATGGTTTTTAGATTGAGAATACTTAGAAAATTGGTTAAAAACAAGACATTTTTCCTGTTTTTGAATCAAGCTTTGATCCTCCTTTAAAAATGCGTAAGGATCTTGTCCTTTTGATGCAGCTGCAGACTTGTCGCGAAATCGCTTCTTTTAAAGGGAACATATACCTTAAGTTTGTCATAACACTTTTATTATATAGTCGGATCGAACCAGTTGTGGAATATTGATAGATACATAGATAAATACACTTTTATTTTCACCAAAATTTTCACGGCATTGCCAAATTTCTTTGGTATAGAAATTATCATGCATTTAATCTTAAAAAGAATCAATCTTAAACCAAAATTACAGAAAGATTTATTACTTGCGTAAGTATCAACAGATGTAGACTTGTTTTTATACAATTTTCTATGCCTTACAATAGTTTACATAGTGAACGCTTCATAATTGAACATCGAATACACTTTGTATAGTCTGGACTGCTAGGAATGAAACTTAACAAGATCATTCTAATTCGTTGAGAAATGTCATTAAATTTGACTTCAAAATTGAAAGTAATTCTTTTAATGCTCTTGTTGTGAAATATTTGGCACCCCTTTTGAAAACAGGGTAAATTATTAATAGTTTTTATAGCAGTTCGAACTTCCTATCTTAAAGATGAATTTTGTATTTATTATTCCATCAATTGTATTTTAGATCGGAAGTGGAGAAAAGAAGAAGACAGAAAAGGCCCCGAAAGCAGTGAAAGCAAAACCAGAAAAGAAGGAAGTGCCAAAGAAAGAGCAAGAAGAACCAGCAGATGCTGTTGAGGAGGCTCTTGCAGCTGAACCCAAGAGCAAGGATCCCTTTGACGAGATGCCCAAGGGGTAAGATAATTTAAATTGAAAGAACGACCTCAATTGGAGCTCCAAAAACAATATACCACTCTTAACAATATCCTAAGACTTATATATATAACCATTTATTAAATTTTAAAAAATTCACTTTGATCCTTATTGATAGTGATCTTTAAAAATCGGTTGATGACATTTGTGTTTTACTCTCAAAAGTCAGTCCGAGTTTTAAATCTCTTTAATTTTCTTTGAATGGTTTTATTTTACGTTTTTGCTTTTAAATTTAAACTTTTTTTTATTTATTTATTACATTGTATGGTATTAGAGCACCTCAATCTGAACCTGAGTCCCAAGAACACGCAGCTTGGGTATTTTAACACGAACGCCCAATGAAATTACTAGGCTGTTAGCTAGCACTGCAACCAGGATGGCTAAAAGCAAGGTTATGCAATAGCACAATTTAAATTTGAAGCTTTACAATCCCCCTCCATCCCCTCAATTTGGTTTTGTTCACTTGTGTTGTTTATATGTCTGGATAATAAAACATAAACACATGAATTTGATGATTCCATAGATTTTCAGCTAAATGCTGAATTTCTTTCCATATCGTCATAGAGCAATAGAGGTTTATCCTACCAACTGCTTCTTCTTATAAGCATTATGGTCTGGAAAGGCTTCTGACAAAGCTGAGAAAAGTATCAGCACAATCTATCTAAAAATTCAGGACAACTTATATGTATAGTTACATAAGACAGATTGGCATATTGTATTAACTTTGAGCATTAAATCTATTTAAATATGCCTTTAAGATGCCAAAAAGATAGAGATTGAAAAAAGGTAGATTTATGTATGTCTATTGTATGATCTCCAGTCTGATTGATGCAGATTAAATTCGTAATAAAAAGAATTAAACAGGGCCATATCCCTGTATGATAGTTTTCCAACAACAAAACAACTTTAATAAAGCTTTAAGAAGAGAAATTTTATTGAAAGACGGTATAAAAGAGGCGAATCCCCCCTCCTTAATATCAATAGAGTATATTAGAGAAGGGAATACATATTGGGCCATTACACAGAGTTCAGCCCCTCGAATTACCTGTCACTTGAGTCGCTTGTAGATTAAAAATAAAAAACTGCCAGTTCTCAAAAATTTTGAATTATTCGTCAGTTGAAGTGTATAATAAACGATGCGGATGCTAAAGGTCCTTGGTAGATTTATATTGGTCATCATGCTTAATTAGTAAATAGTAACTGCATTTGTGCAGTTACAATCGGTAGTTAGGGGGGAAAAGGGGGGATTTTTTATATTTAAGTCAGATAAACCAAATTATGACCAGTGAATTCCTCTAGGAAGTGTGACAAGAAAAGACAGCACTCGCACTTGACCCGAAATAAACTCTAAAGCCCATGCTTGCGATCCATGTAAGGAACCAAGCTGGTCCATTACATGTAAAGCTGATGTGAATGATAGCTACTGTGAAGCGGGGAGAATCACCTGACGCTCCTCAATCTTATTGTTCTCTTTGAAGTAAGACGTTGATCAAATATATGAATAGTGATGCCCTCGTTCAGTGTAGCTTTTTGTAATAAATTTCAATAATATGTTATGCAAGTGCAGTAATTTTGCTCTAATAAACACCCTTTAGACAGTAAAATTTATTTTGCGTAAGTAATTCGAAAATGGGAAGATTTGGTCAAATATAGTGTTCTATTTTACACTCACTGAATGCCTATGTTGTTCCTATTGTCCAAAAATTATAGTTGAAATGAAAAAAAAAAATCAGTGCAAACTCTTGCAGCTCCAAAGACTTTAAGAAAGGTTTTTGCATGAAGGTGTTTGATTTATCCTGATAGATAAATACACTAAGAATTTTCTATCTCGAAAAGAACGAAATGTGTGTTATTGAGCTCTGACGCAAAATAAACCATTAATTTAATTGATTTCAATAAATGCTTTTGAACATCAGAAATTACAATATGCTTATTGAAGTTGGGGATGATTTCCATAATATAGTCATTTAAACAAATACTTAATATTTTTTTAATCTGATCATAAAATATCATAAGTTTATTATGCCAGCTCCTTCGTCGTATAAGCTCTGGTCTGGAAAGGCTCCCTATAAAGCAAAATTAAGTCAATTAATTATGCACTTCGTTTGCGGTTCCAATTATGACTCCTTTTGACGCAACGTTATGCATATCTGAGACAAAAAAAATTGGCTAATGCTATCTTCTGGGATCACTATTAGAACGTAAAAAATGGATCTTCTTTTGATGGAAACGCACAAAAATTATGCTGAGAGAATATGTCTTGTATACTATCTGTTCAGGGGTATTTGTGTTTATTTTTTAATTAAGCTGTTGAAATAAGACTGAAAAGGTACTACAGTTGCGTTATGTGTTAATTAATAAAACCGCAGTTAGTCCTTTGTGTTATGGCGAAAAATCATCTTTGAACAGTTTAACTAACTTAATACTGGGTAAGTTTTCTGTCATCTTCTCTCATCCACCGCCGTGTTAAGTTTGACGGCGGCGGAAAATCATCTTTGAACAGCTTAACTAAGTTGATACTGGATAAGTTTTCTGTCATCTTCCCCCATCCCCTGCCATGTTAAGTTTTCCCTTTTTTCACTTGTGATTTATATATATGTATTGATATTAGTGAAAAATAGGATTGTGCTGATGCCCTAGATATTCGGTTAGATAGCTGCTGATTCTTTCCTTATCGCAGAGCACTAATAGTTAGTTAATCTAATTAATATTTAATTCTAACATCCTTGTGTGACGGTTTGGTGTCTAATTATAACTAATTTTACTATAATGTTACTATTTATGGTAGAAGTTCACCTTAATAGTTCAATTAAATTCTGAATAAAACATTATTATATTGGTTTTATTGATTAGAACGTTCAACATGGATGACTTCAAGCGTTTCTACTCCAACAACGAGGAGACCAAATCAATCCCATACTTTAGGGAGAAGTTTGACAAGGAAAATTACTCAATCTGGTATAGTGAATATAAGTATCAAGATGAACTTGCCAAAGTTTACATGTCATGCAACCTTATTACGGGTAAGTTTGAGAAAAAAGTTTCGCTTTTTACCTTAAATTACCCCTTTTTCAAGTATGTCCAGGATTTTTACTTGGAGGAGGGAGGGGGCTTTAAGAATCGCGTTGATAACTTGTTTGTATGCATTTTTTACGTTTTTGAGTCGGACAACAACTTCATGGGGGAAGGGGTAAATCCGGTACTCCTGTCCCCATAGATACGGCCTTATCTATTGAATTGGTATTAACCCATTTGCTCTAAAATAGTATTGCTGTCTCTAATTCCAATACATAATCATTCATATCGAAATGAGATGTCAAATTTTGTATTTTATGCAACCTTGTTAATGGGGAGTTTTTAAACAACTTGCTTCTTTCATTTTAGCTTATCATGTTTTTGTTTAACTGATCCCTAATTGTCTCAAAAACCGAATTATTGTTTATGTGACTCCAATTTCACACAAATTTAAGTGAGTGCCCATATGTTAAATAACGGTCATATTTTAAATTTTAAAGTATTTGAAAAATTAGGGTATGATTCTGAACTTACCCGCCGAGTATGATTCTGAACTTTCCCGCCGAGTATTATTGGATCCAGGAAGTATGAATGATTTTAATGAAAGAAACTTTAAAGTATTTTTTTAAGGGAGGGGGCTCTAATTTCAGTCAGCGCAATAAGTATTCGAAAGATTAAGCTGGTCCGGGGGTATTTTATGCCTAAAACCTTCGTAATAGTGAATTCAACAACTTATTAAAGTTTCTTTGCGATCGGGTGAACAATGATTTAATGCATACAGTACACAGAGACATGTACCGTTGCTTTGATTTCAAAAGAAATGAAACTCAAGGATACATAGATTAAAAATAGACTATGTAACAAAAACTATGTCGCTTTGAAAGAGTTTTGGGTGAAAAACTTATTTATTTTAAATTTAAGATTTCATAAGTTGATCCAATAACAAGATTTTTCTCTATCCGATTATTTTATCTGTTAATCAATGCACTTAACACAAGCTAAACTTAGAACGTTTATTGAAACAAAAAGTGTCCCAGTAACAAGTCATCAAGGTCCACCTAAGTCAAAATGTTCAATTCAATTTCTTTAACCATTATTCAGTATAGATAGAAGCCTATCTGACGCCTAGGGGAGAGGTCTGAAAATGTTTACCGGTATGGTCTGTAACACGAATAGAGAGTTTGCATGTCTGTTTTTTTTTTTTTTTTTTTTTTCTTAGTGTAATTTTTTTTTTTAATTTGGAATCCCCCTCCCCCCAAAGTGCATACTGTACATGCGAATATTTCTGCTTTCTGGATTGTTCTTTTTAAGAAAGATGTAATATAAATTAGTATATCTAAGGAAAAAATGAAAGCTGTTAATTAATTTTAGGCTGAGAAAATTTAGAAATCTGAGCATTTGACTGTGGGAAAAAAGGTAGCTTGGTGTCATCGATAGTAAATAATTCGATCCTCTATTTACGACACAGGATGTGCTCATGGCTGCCTCTTTGTGTTACTTAGGAGGTATAAGATACTGTACTGTTAAATCCAGGAGACGGCTATGTCTACTGTTTCAATCCAGTACCACATTCCTTCTTGAAAGCACAATTAAGGTGCTGATGATGCTTAAAAAAATGCAAACCTACCGAGCTAAAACGTGGAATTTATCGGAAGACAAAGTGAAGGATGGTCGGCAGAAATGATTTGATCCTCTATTTAACACATAAAGTATACTTACGGTTGCTGCTTTGCGTAATCTTGAAGAGATATAATACGGGATGTTAAATCCAGGAGACAGTTAGGTTTACTGTTGCAATTTAGCATCAACCCTCATTAAAAAGGGTGATGTGTTACTAAGAATCTGAAGATTTGAGGTAGCCATTTGTGAGTGATAAAATTAGATGCAGTTGATGGTGTTATCGGGGGTGTATTCTACCCTATTACCTGAAAATTGTGTTGGTTCCCTCCCCGAATAAAATATTGTCCGCGGCAGAGAATGACACTCAGGCGTAATCTCAAAAAGAACGCAGTAAAACAGGACGTTTCTTGAAGATCTTCGGTCTAAAAATGCCTAAGAAGCGCAGTTGTATCATACACCAGCTCGCGTTTGAAAACCTAAGTATTATGTCGATAAAAAAAAATTGTCAATGGAGTTCTTTAATTGGCTTGAGTCTTAAGTAAAGAAAGAAACGACCAAAAATGAGATTGTTGAAGGCCAAATGAAAATACTTAAGAAAAAAACAGAAAGCGAATATTTCGAGAGAACAACCGCTTGTCTTCTTCAGCGCGAACAAACTAATAAGATCAAGGAGAAGACAAAAAACAAGTGTGGGAAGTAAAACAAAGCCAATGAAAAAAACATCTAAAAAGTTAAATAAAATTGAATAAAAGACTAAAAATTAAAATCAAATACCTAACAAACAATAACGTGAAATCCGTTTGATCATTTTCTTTCTTTTTGTTATGGCAGGCATATGTGGTTTAAGAAATTATCTGAGTCTTAGGTAAGTTTTAAAATACTGGATAAATTTAACTAGGGTTTTGGTTCTAGCTAGATCTGGATACTAATTCTCTGGTTGAACTCGGAAACACAGAATTGTCAGTTATAGAGACTAAATTGTAGCGTTATCTTAATTGTGATTGAATTGACCTTTAATGATTTTAACCTCTAATTACGACACAAAGTGGATAAACAATTGTCCCTTTGTGTAACCTTGAAGAGGTAAATTATACTGTACTGTTAAATCCAGGAGACGTCTAGGTCTACTGTTTCAATCCAGTACTACATTGCAATTAGCTATTATTTTATTGCAAAACATTATTTATTTTCTTTTAAAGTAACTACTACATAATAATTTTCTTCATTTTCTGTATGAAATATTGACCCTAGTTACTTATCTTCCTTTAAGTGTTGATTAAAAAAAGATTCTGTCGGGATTTGACAGAGGAAAATATTGATAGCAAAAGAGAAAAGAATGACAAAACCCAATGGTAAAGTAGTTTAAAAAAATTAAAGGATAACCCAAAAGGGGGGAAAACTCCCAACTTAATTGAGGTTTTAGAAAATAAAGGGGCTTTTGGTAAACGGCACTAAACTTCTTAGTCCAAACCGGCGGTGCTAATCCCGATTTTGTGGTCCTTCAGCTAGGACTTACAACAGGCGCGTGGGGCCTAGAACTCTTATGCTCTTGCACACCCTTCCTGTTTACCTTTCCCTGTTTTTCCCAGGTACCCATTGAGAACTGGGTTGATTCTGGATTGGCTTACTGAGTCAAGAAAGAGGGCTCATTGGTAAAATTATTAACTGGTAAAGCGCCAAAGAAAATCAGCGAAAAAAAAACCATACATCGAACAGTGCAGAGTGGGTAATGTTTTTTTTTATATATAATGCTGGTTAAAATCGTAGTAATGAGTTCTAACCCAAGTCCCCAAGTTTGGTTTTACTGTGTTGTTATAGTATTTTTTTTTTCATTTTATTCTTGAATAGACAAATTTGAAATACCCAAAATGCTGATATGCTTCTCAGTGCAAGGTTGAAGGCTTCTCTTTTAACCTTAGTTGAATAGATTACATCCCACAAACACGTTAATAAATTTAGGAGTGACCAATATGTCACCAAAAGATTTTTCTCAGCCTTTGCTTTATATTCTCACAATTACAAATGAGAAATTCACTATTTATTATACATCATCCCATTCTCTCTAAAGAAAGGAAAAAATTAACGATTGACTCTTTTATTCAGCAAAGAATTTGATAGAAAACTTGAATCTTCTGATTTACTTAAAGATTTTGTCTTGATTGAACTTGTGACCTTGTTTGTCCGTACCAGTCCACGAGAAGTACTGTGTCACTAAATCCTTTGTTTCTTGCACATCGGGGTCAAGTTTCTTCCAGTTATAGGATTCGTAATTGATCTGCCAATTCGGACATTATTTTAATAAGCTACTTTTAATTAGATCTTAATTTATCTAGTTATTTATTATTTAATTAAATAATTGTTTAGTTATTTTTAGCTAGTTAATTTTTTAGGTGATTATTAGCGTTAATAAAGTATTATAATATTATTCCCGCTAGTGGCTGTTGTATAAACGACTTCAAAAAATACGAAATGGGCTAATTATATGACAAACACAAAAAAATACAGAGAAAATCGTAAATATTAATAGGGTACTTTTCGGATATAGCGACCCCACTCAAGAATTATGTTGTTGTATCAAGGTAACTTCGTTTAGCAAGATTGTGTGAATTTCTTGCTAGCTTGGATTAGTCTATTGATTGTAGAACTCTTGAAAAAGATACAATAGTGCCGCTTCGGGTCTGTTGTATAAAAATTTGCTTAGTAATATATCCAAAATTGCGGTGCAGAAATACTCCTTTATCAGGGAAAAGAGAAGATAAAGAAGGAAATCGCAAATTTGAGTTTCTGAAATACTTTCTGGATTGAAAGGTCGTTCCTATAAAATCAAGTCCGGGGAGACCAAAAATGAAACCAGAGTTGGAAAACGGTAAAACTTAGTACCCATTGTTTTTTCAATTATGTATTATATTATTAGAACACCACAAATGGTATTTTAGCCCCTTCTGACCCCACCCAGGGTGAAAATGGGGTAACAGGTGATTGAATTCTTAAACTCTGATGTCATTTTCAGTCTCCCTGGAATTGAATTAGTAGTGAAAGATCTTTCAATCCAGAAACTGTTGCAGAAATTTAAATTCAACCCCCTCCCTGTCTCCCCTTTTTCCTACAAAAAGAAGTATTTCCACATGACCAATTTTGGATTATCAATATCATTCAAATTCTGGGTCAAAACCGTGAAGTTTGAGACTTTTTTAAAGTACACCCAAAACTGAGCAGACCTAAAAACTTTTAAGAAACTTTTGTGAAACACATTTGCTAAGTTTATGAATTTGAGTAACTATATCCATTCAAAATGAAAGTGGCGTGATATTTTGAATCAAAAAATTGTCAAAAAGGTAAAAAAAACACAATTAATAACAGTTCATAGTCAAACATGACCTTTACGGAGGAAAGGAAAAGGATCTTTCCTGAAATCACAAAAAGGAGAAGCCCCATCTCGTAGATAGCTATACTCGTAGCTAATAATTAAGGAATTGCAAGCACTTAGGCATACATTTATTTCGGAAGTAGAGGAGATGGAGGATTAATTGGAAAATGAGCTGTTTACAAACTCTAGAATTTACAGAGATCGTAAATATGACGAAAACTTAGAGAGGGGTGCATGAGCCTGAAACCCATCCCTCTGGGAGTTTGGTGGCTGTTAAACTTCTGACAGCTATTTTTTATTGACAGATTCTCAGATATAAATAAAACTACAACCAAGCCAAGGAGAGGCCACTTGCCTTCATCACTACAAAACAAACTAAATCAACATTATTCAAAATAAACTACAATCTTTTTTTTTTAATATTTTCTTATTTAAACCTAGAAGAAACAGTTCTCACAAAGAAAAAGACCGAAAACTATTTTCACATCACCCGCGGAAAGAAATAAAATAAAGAAAAATCTATTTTCGGTACGCATAATAGATTTCATTAAAAAGAAGCCGAATAAGGAATATCTGACCACGTTCGAATACGACGGAGGACAAGCCCCAAACCTAATCGATAATGGTCAGTTTACTCTTCCTCTCGTACCTTTTTTTTCTCTTTGAGTGTCGTCATTTATTAGTTTTTTCCTTTTTTTTTTTAGTTTTTTATTGGTTTTTACCTTTATTTTAGCTTATTTTTCAGTTTTTTCCTTTTTTTTAGTTTTTTTTATTTTTTATTTTTTTTAGTTTTTTACCTTTTTTTAGTTTTTTTAGTTTTTTAGCTTTTTTACTTTTTTTATTAGTTTTTAGTTTTTTTTGTAGTTTTTGCCTTTTTTTAGTTTTTTCAGTTTTTTTTTTAGTTTTTTATTGGTTTTTACCTTTATAGTTTTTTTAGTTTTTTAGCTTTTTTATTTTTTTTATTAGTTTTTAGTTTTTTTTGTAGTTTTTGCCTTTTTTTAGTTTTTTCAGTTTTGACGTCACCTGATCCAGTTTTTTCAGGTGACGTCACCTGACACATCCATCCATCCATCCATCCACAGACAACTTATTTTTATATATATAGAAGATATATATATATATATGTTTTTAACTACGTAAAACTTGCGAATATACAACATTCTTTGCTGTCCCATTGTCTGTGCATATAAATAGATTGTCAGGTTTACCGACTCTTGAACATGCAACATATAATGGTCCATGGGAAAACAATCCGTATTCAGATCTATACCTCATGATTCTAATGATTGCCCTTGAGCTTTGTTGATGGTGATTGCTAATCGACCATTCCCTGAGTCGCCATCGTCATTTATATATCCCCCTGTGCATCCCGGCGTCCCCTTTGTAGTTATGTCCCTGTGTCCCGGTCGTCATTTATATTCCCTGTGTCCCGGTCGTCATTTGTGTCCCGGTGTCCCAGTCTGTTATTTCTCTTTGAGCGTCCCGGGCGTCATTTATATTCCTTGTGTCTCGGTGTCCCGGTCGTCATTTCTATCCGCTTTTATATCTTTTTCTCCTTTATTTTTCAGTTTTTTTCCTTTTTTTAGTTTTTTTTTCTTTTTTAGTTCTTTTAGTTTTTACCTTTTTTAGTTTTTTTTAGTTTTTTAGATGAAATTTTTTTTTTAGTTTTTTACCTTTTTTTCTTTTTAGTTTTTTATTGGTTTTTACCTTTTTTTTAGCTTTTTTAGTTTTTTTTTCGTTTTTTCTTTTTACTTTTTTTTAGTTTTTATCTTTTTTATTTTTTTTTAGTTTTATTCTTAATTTTATTAGTTTTCTTTTTCTCTTCTATTTTTCAGTTTTTTCCTTTTTTTTTAGTTTTTAGTTTTTTAAGTTTTTTTCCTTTTTTTAGTTTCTTTAGTTTTTTTAGTTTTTCGGCTTTTTTATTTTTTTTATTAGTTTTTAGTTTTTTTGTAGTTTTTGCCTTTTTTTAGTTTTTTCAGTTTTTTTTTAGTTTTTAGTTTTTTACCTTTTTTAGCCTAACCAGGATTTGAACCTGGGACCTTCTCCGTTCTGACACCCTCTCTCACCGAGTGACTACTCCAGCATGTTCATTTTGGTGTTTTAAATGGTATATTATTAACCAAATTAATGTGTTTTACAATATACTAAGCATCGTCATAACAAAAATGACGACAACTAATTTCATGACGTCAGTCTACACAGAAACATGACGTCACCTGATCCACAGATCCACAGACAGACAATTTATTTTTATATATATACTAGCTGTTGGTGTGGCGCTTCGCGCCACCCCAACACCTAGTTGGTGGGGGCGCTTCGCCCCCCCCCCCAAGCCCCCCCGCGCGCGTAAGTCGTTACGCGCCATAATAGTTACGCGCCATTGTAGTTGTGTCCCTATGTCCCACCTGTGAATATAGATAGATATATATATATATATATATATATAAATATATATATATATATATATATATATATATATATATATATATATATATATATATATATATATATATATATATATATATATATATATATATATATATATATGGTTTTAACTACGTAAAACTTGCGAATATACAACATTCTTTGCTGTCCCATTGTCTTTGCATATAAATAGATTGTCAGGTTTACCGACTCTTGAACATGCAACATATAATGGTCCATGGGAAAACAATCTGTATTCAGATCTATACCTCATGATTCTAATGATTGCCCTTGAGCTTTGTTGATGGTGATTGCTAATCGACCATTCCCTGTCCCGGTGTCCCGGTCGTCATTTATATCCCCCTGTTTCCCCCGGTGTCCCCGTTGTAGTTGTGTCCCTGTGTCCCGGTCGTCATTTATATTCCCTGTGTCCCGGTCGTCATTTGTATCCCGGTGTCCCGGTCTGTATATACATTCGTTTTTTAGTTTTGTTTTTCTCCTTTATTTTTTTCCTTTTTTTTCTTTTTTAGTTTATTTAGATTTTTAGATTTTTTAGTTTTTTTTTCTTTTTTTTTGTAGTTTTTACCTTCTTTTTAGTTTTGTTAGTTTTTTTTTACTTATGTCCTGGTCGTCATTTATACTCCCTGTGTCCCGGTGCTTTGTTGATTGCTAATCGAACATTCCTTTTGTCCTGGTCGCTTTCTCTTTGAGTGTCGTCATTTATTTTTTTCTTTTTTAGTTCTTTTAGTTTTTACCTTTTTTAGTTTTTTTAGTTTTTTAGATGAAAATTTTTTTTAGTTTTTTCCTTTTTTTCTTTTTAGTTTTTTATTGGTTTTTACCTTTATTTTAGCTTATTTTTCAATTTTTTCCTTTTTTTTAGTTTTTTTATATTTTTTATTTTTTTTAGTTTTTTACCTTTTTTTAGTTTTTTTAGTTTTTTTAGTTTTTTACTTTTTTTATTAGTTTTTAGTTTTTTTTGTAGTTTTTGCCTTTTTTTAGTTTTTTCATTTTTTTTTTAGTTTTTTATTGGTTTTTACCTTTATTTTAGCTTATTTTTCAATTTTTTCCTTTTTTTTAGTTTTTTTTAGTTTTTAGTTTTTTTAGTTTTTTACCTTTTTTAGTTTTTTTAGTTTTTTTAGTTTTTTAGCTTTTTTATTTTTTTTATTAGTTTTTAGTTTTTTTTGTAGTTTTTAATAGATTGTCAGGTTTACCGACTCTCCCCGTTGTAGTTGTGTCCCTGTGTCCGGGTCGTCATTTATATTCCCTGTGTCCCCGTCGTCATTTGTATCCCGGTGTCCCAGTCTGTGATTTCTATTTGAGTGTCCCGGGCGTCATTTATATTCGTCAGGATATTGTAGGGCATCGTAGCATCGATGAGTTTAAGCAATTCTTGTCAACTGATTGTTTCGCCTATAAAGAATATTATTTCGAGGTAAGAACTGATCACCGACCACAACGATTGCCACTTTGTTGATAGTTGCGTATCAGGAGGCATCAATTCGATTGCTGTTTTTAAGCAGAAGCACTAAATTATTATTTTTGTGGAAAAGATATAAATATATATATACTAGCTGTTGGGGTGGCGCTTCGCGCCACCCCAACACCTAGTTGGTGGGGGCGCTTCGCGCCCCCCCCAAGCCCCCCCGCGCGCGTAAGTCGTTACGCGCCATAATAGTTACGCGCCATTGTAGTTGTGTCCCTATGTCCCACCTGTGAATATAGATATATATATATATATATGGTTTTAACTACGTAAAACTTGCGAATATACAACATTCTTTGCTGTCCCATTGTCTTTGCATATAAATAGATTGTCAGGTTATCCCCCTGTTTCCCCCGGTGTCCCCGTTGTAGTTGTGTCCCTGTGTCCCGGTCGTTATTTATATTCCCTGTGTCCCGGTCGTCATTTGTATCCCGGTGTACCGGTCTGTATATACATTCGTTTTTTAGTTTTGTTTTTCTCCTTTATTTTTTTCCTTTTTTTTTCTTTTTTAGTTTATTTAGATTTTTAGATTTTTTAGTTTTTTTATTAGTTTTTAGTTTTTTTTTCTTTTTGGTTTTTTTGTAGTTTTTACCTTCTTTTTAGTTTTGTTAATTTTTTTTTTTACTTGTGTCCTGGTCGTCATTTATACTCCCTGTGTCCCGGTGCTTTGTTGATTGCTAATCGAACATTCCTTTTGTCCTGGTCGCTTTCTCTTTGAGTGTCGTCATTTATTTTTTTCTTTTTTAGTTCTTTTAGTTTTTACCTTTTTTAGTTTTTTTTTAGTTTTTAGTTTTTTTAGTTTTTTACCTTTTTTTAGTTTTTTTAGTTTTTTAGCTTTTTTATTTTTTTTATTAGTTTTTAGTTTTTTTGTAGTTTTTGCCTTTTTTTTTAGTTTTTTGTCCTGGTCGCTTTCTCTTTGAGTGTCGTCATTTATTAGTTTTTTCCTTTTTTTTTTTAGTTTTTTATTGGTTTTTACCTTTATTTTAGCTTATTTTTCAGTTTTTTCCTTTTTTTTAGTTTTTTTTTATTTTTTATTTTTTTTAGTTTTTTACCTTTTTTTAGTTTTTTTAGTTTTTTTAGTTTTTTAGCTTTTTTACTTTTTTTATTAGTTTTTAGTTTTTTTTTGTAGTTTTTGCCTTTTTTTAGTTTTTTCAGTTTTTTTTTTAGTTTTTTATTGGTTTTTACCTTTATAGTTTTTTTAGTTTTTTAGCTTTTTTATTTTTTTTATTAGTTTTTAGTTTTTTTTGTAGTTTTTGCCTTTTTTTAGTTTTTTCTATATATATAATATATAAAAATTTTCTATATATATAAAATATAGAATATTTTTTTATTCTATATATATTTTTCTATATATATAAAAATAAGTTGTCTGTGGATGGATGGATGGATGGATGTGTGGATGGATGTGTCAGGTGACGTCACCTGAAAAAACTGGATTAGGTGACGTCAAAACTGAAAAAACTAAAAAAAGGCAAAAACTACAAAAAAAACTAAAAACTAATAAAAAAAATAAAAAAGCTAAAAAACTAAAAAAACTATAAAGGTAAAAACCAATAAAAAACTAAAAAAAAAACTGAAAAAACTAAAAAAAGGCAAAAACTACAAAAAAAAACTAAAAACTAATAAAAAAAGTAAAAAAGCTAAAAAACTAAAAAAACTAAAAAAACTAAAAAAAGGTAAAAAACTAAAAAAAATAAAAAATAAAAAAAAACTAAAAATAAGGAAAAAAATGAAAAATAAGCTAAAATAAAGGTAAAAACCAATAAAAAACTAAAAAAAAAAGGAAAAAACTAATAAATGACGACACTCAAAGAGAAAGCGACCAGGACAAAAAACTAAAAAAAAAGGCAAAAACTACAAAAAAACTAAAAACTAATAAAAAAAATAAAAAAGCTAAAAAACTAAAAAAACTAAAAAAAGGTAAAAAACTAAAAAAACTAAAAACTAAAAAAAAACTAAAAAAGGTAAAAACTAAAAGAACTAAAAAAGAAAAAAATAAATGACGACACTCAAAGAGAAAGCGACCAGGACAAAAGGAATGTTCGATTAGCAATCAACAAAGCACCGGGACACAGGGAGTATAAATGACGACCAGGACACAAGTAAAAAAAAAAATTAACAAAACTAAAAAGAAGGTAAAAACTACAAAAAAACCAAAAAGAAAAAAAAACTAAAAACTAATAAAAAAACTAAAAAATCTAAAAATCTAAATAAACTAAAAAAGAAAAAAAAAGGAAAAAAATAAAGGAGAAAAACAAAACTAAAAAACGAATGTATATACAGACCGGTACACCGGGATACAAATGACGACCGGGACACAGGGAATATAAATAACGACCGGGACACAGGGACACAACTACAACGGGGACACCGGGGGAAACAGGGGGATATAAATGACGACCGGGACAAAAAAACTAAAAAGAAATAAAAACTAAAAACTAATAAAAAAAACTAAAAAATCTAAAAATCTAAATAAGCTAAAAAAGAAAAAAAAAGGAAAAAAATAAAGGAGAAAAACAAAACTAAAAAACGAATGTATATACAGACCGGGACACCGGGATACAAATGATGACCGGGACCCGGGACACAGGGAATATAAATGACGACCGGGACACAGGGACACAACTACAACGGGGACACCGGGGGAAACAGGGGGATAACCTGACAATCTATTTATATGCAAAGACAATGGGACAGCAAAGAATGTTGTATATTCGCAAGTTTTACGTAGTTAAAACCATATATATATATATATATCTATATTCACAGGTGGGACATAGGGACACAACTACAATGGCGCGTAACTATTATGGCGCGTAACGACTTACGCGCGCGGGGGGGCTTGGGGGGGGCGCGAAGCGCCCCCACCAACTAGGTGTTGGGGTGGCGCGAAGCGCCACCCCAACAGCTAGTATATATATATTTATATCTTTTCCACAAAAATAATAATTTAGTGCTTCTGCTTAAAAACAGCAATCGAATTGATGCCTCCTGATACGCAACTATCAACAAAGTGGCAATCGTTGTGGTCGGTGATCAGTTCTTACCTCGAAATAATATTCTTTATAGGCGAAACAATCAGTTGACAAGAATTGCTTAAACTCATCGATGCTACGATGCCCTACAATATCCTGACGAATATAAATGACGCCCGGGACACTCAAATAGAAATCACAGACTGGGACACCGGGATACAAATGACGACGGGGACACAGGGAATATAAATGACGACCCGGACACAGGGACACAACTACAACGGGGAGAGTCGGTAAACCTGACAATCTATTAAAAACTACAAAAAAAACTAAAAACTAATAAAAAAAATAAAAAAGCTAAAAAACTAAAAAAACTAAAAAAACTAAAAAAGGTAAAAAACTAAAAAAACTAAAAACTAAAAAAAACTAAAAAAAAGGAAAAAATTGAAAAATAAGCTAAAATAAAGGTAAAAACCAATAAAAAACTAAAAAAAAAAATGAAAAAACTAAAAAAAGGCAAAAACTACAAAAAAAACTAAAAACTAATAAAAAAAGTAAAAAACTAAAAAAACTAAAAAAACTAAAAAAAGGTAAAAAACTAAAAAAAATAAAAAATATAAAAAAACTAAAAAAAAGGAAAAAATTGAAAAATAAGCTAAAATAAAGGTAAAAACCAATAAAAAACTAAAAAGAAAAAAAGGAAAAAACTAAAAAAAATTTTCATCTAAAAAACTAAAAAAACTAAAAAAGGTAAAAACTAAAAGAACTAAAAAAGAAAAAAATAAATGACGACACTCAAAGAGAAAGCGACCAGGACAAAAGGAATGTTCGATTAGCAATCAACAAAGCACCGGGACACAGGGAGTATAAATGACGACCAGGACATAAGTAAAAAAAAACTAACAAAACTAAAAAGAAGGTAAAAACTACAAAAAAAAAGAAAAAAAAACTAAAAAATCTAAAAATCTAAATAAACTAAAAAAGAAAAAAAAGGAAAAAAATAAAGGAGAAAAACAAAACTAAAAAACGAATGTATATACAGACCGGGACACCGGGATACAAATGACGACCGGGACACAGGGAATATAAATGACGACCGGGACACAGGGACACAACTACAACGGGGACACCGGGGGAAACAGGGGGATATAAATGACGACCGGGACACCGGGACAGGGAATGGTCGATTAGCAATCACCATCAACAAAGCTCAAGGGCAATCATTAGAATCATGAGGTATAGATCTGAATACAGATTGTTTTCCCATGGACCATTATATGTTGCATGTTCAAGAGTCGGTAAACCTGACAATCTATTTATATGCAAAGACAATGGGACAGCAAAGAATGTTGTATATTCGCAAGTTTTACGTAGTTAAAACCATATATATATATATATATATATATATATATATATATATATATATATATATATATATATATATATATATATATATATATATATATATATATATATATATATATATATATATATATATATATATATATATATATATTTATATATATATATATATATATATCTATCTATATTCACAGGTGGGACATAGGGACACAACTACAATGGCGCGTAACTATTATGGCGCGTAACGACTTACGCGCGCGGGGGGGCTTGGGGGGGGGCGAAGCGCCCCCACCAACTAGGTGTTGGGGTGGCGCGAAGCGCCACACCAACAGCTAGTATATATATAAAAATAAGTTGTCTGTCTGTGGATCTGTGGATCAGGTGACGTCATGTTTCTGTGTAGACTGACGTCATGAAATTAGTTGTCGTCATTTTTGTTATGACGATGCTTAGTATATTGTAAAACACATTAATTTGGTTAATAATATACCATTTAAAACACCAAAATGAACATGCTGGAGTAGTCACTCGGTGAGAGAGGGTGTCAGAACGGAGAAGGTCCCAGGTTCAAATCCTGGTTAGGCTAAAAAAGGTAAAAAACTAAAAACTAAAAAAAAACTGAAAAAACTAAAAAAAGGCAAAAACTACAAAAAAACTAAAAACTAATAAAAAAAATAAAAAAGCCGAAAAACTAAAAAAACTAAAGAAACTAAAAAAAGGAAAAAAACTTAAAAAACTAAAAACTAAAAAAAAAGGAAAAAACTGAAAAATAGAAGAGAAAAAGAAAACTAATAAAATTAAGAATAAAACTAAAAAAAAATAAAAAAGATAAAAACTAAAAAAAAGTAAAAAGAAAAAACGAAAAAAAAACTAAAAAAGCTAAAAAAAAGGTAAAAACCAATAAAAAACTAAAAAGAAAAAAAGGTAAAAAACTAAAAAAAAAATTTCATCTAAAAAACTAAAAAAAACTAAAAAAGGTAAAAACTAAAAGAACTAAAAAAGAAAAAAAAACTAAAAAAAGGAAAAAAACTGAAAAATAAAGGAGAAAAAGATATAAAAGCGGATAGAAATGACGACCGGGACACCGAGACACAAGGAATATAAATGACGCCCGGGACGCTCAAAGAGAAATCACAGACTGGGACACCGGGACACAAATGACGACCGGGACACAGGGAATATAAATGACGACCGGGACACAGGGACATAACTACAAAGGGGACGCCGGGATGCACAGGGGGATATATAAATGACGATGGCGACTCAGGGAATGGTCGATTAGCAATCACCATCAACAAAGCTCAAGGGCAATCATTAGAATCATGAGGTATAGATCTGAATACGGATTGTTTTCCCATGGACCATTATATGTTGCATGTTCAAGAGTCGGTAAACCTGACAATCTATTTATATGCACAGACAATGGGACAGCAAAGAATGTTGTATATTCGCAAGTTTTACGTAGTTAAAAACATATATATATATATATCTTCTATATATATAAAAATAAGTTGTCTGTGGATGGATGGATGGATGGATGTGTCAGGTGACGTCACCTGAAAAAACTGGATCAGGTGACGTCAAAACTGAAAAAACTAAAAAAAGGCAAAAACTACAAAAAAAACTAAAAACTAATAAAAAAAATAAAAAAGCTAAAAAACTAAAAAAACTATAAAGGTAAAAACCAATAAAAAACTAAAAAAAAAACTGAAAAAACTAAAAAAAGGCAAAAACTACAAAAAAAACTAAAAACTAATAAAAAAAGTAAAAAAGCTAAAAAACTAAAAAAACTAAAAAAAGGTAAAAAACTAAAAAAAATAAAAAATAAAAAAAACTAAAAAAAAGGAAAAAACTGAAAAATAAGCTAAAATAAAGGTAAAAACCAATAAAAAACTAAAAAAAAAAAGGAAAAAACTAATAAATGACGACACTCAAAGAGAAAAAAAAGGCAAAAACTACAAAAAAAACTAAAAACTAATAAAAAAAATAAAAAAGCTAAAAAACTAAAAAAACTAAAAAAAGGCAAAAACTACAAAAAAAACTAAAAACTAATAAAAAAGCTAAAAAACTAAAAAAACTAAAAAAAAGGCAAAAACTACAAAAAAACTAAAAACTAATAAAAAAAATAAAAAAGCTAAAAAACTAAAAAAAAACTAAAAAAACTAAAAAAAGGTAAAAAACTAAAAAAACTAAAAACTAAAAAAAACTAAAAAAGGTAAAAACTAAAAGAACTAAAAAAGAAAAAAATAAATGACGACACTCAAAGAGAAAGCGACCAGGACAAAAGGAATGTTCGATTAGCAATCAACAAAGCACCGGGACACAGGGAGTATAAATGACGACCCGGGGGAAACAGGGGGATATAAATGACGACCGGGACAAAAAAACTAAAAAGAAAAAAAAACTAAAAACTAATAAAAAAACTAAAAAATCTAAAAATCTAAATAAGCTAAAAAAGAAAAAAAAAGGAAAAAAATAAAGGAGAAAAACAAAACTAAAAAACGAATGTATATACAGACCGGGACACCGGGATACAAATGACGACCGGGACCCGGGACACAGGGAATATAAATGACGACCGGGACACAGGGACACAACTCCGGTACACCGGGATACAAATGACGACCGGGACACAGGGAATATAAATGACGACCGGGACACAGGGACACAACTACAACGGGGACACCGGGGGAAACAGGGGGATATAAATGACGACCGGGACAAAAAAACTAAAAAGAAAAAAAAACTAAAAACTAATAAAAAAACTAAAAAATCTAAAAATCTAAATAAGCTAAAAAAGAAAAAAAAGGAAAAAAATAAAGGAGAAAAACAAAACTAAAAAACGAATGTATATACAGACCGGGACACCGGGATACAAATGACGACCGGGACCCGGGACACAGGGAATATAAATGACGACCGGGACACAGGGACACAACTACAACGGGGACACCGGGGGAAACAGGGGGATGTAAATGACGACCGGGACACCGGGACAGGGAATGGTCGATTAGCAATCACCATCAACAAAGCTCAAGGGCAATCATTAGAATCATGAGGTATAGATCTGAATACAGATTGTTTTCCCATGGACCATTATATGTTGCATGTTCAAGAGTCGGTAAACCTGACAATCTATTTATATGCAAAGACAATGGGACAGCAAAGAATGTTGTATATTCGCAAGTTTTACGTAGTTAAAACCATATATATATATCTATCTATATTCACAGGTGGGACATAGGGACACAACTACAATGGCGCGTAACTATTATGGCGCGTAACGACTTACGCGCGCGGGGGGGCTTGGGGGGGGCGCGAAGCGCCCCCACCAACTAGGTGTTGGGGTGGCGCGAAGCGCCACCCCAACAGCTAGTATATATATATATATATATATATATATATATATATATATATATCTATCTACTAGCTGTTGGGGTGGCGCTTCGCGCCACCCCAACACCTAGTTGGTGGGGGCGCTTCGCGCCCCCCCCCCCAAGCCCCCCCGCGCGCGTAAGTCGTTACGCGCCATAATAGTTACGCGCCATTGTAGTTGTGTCCCTATGTCCCACCTGTGAATATAGATAGATATATATATATATGGTTTTAACTACGTAAAACTTGCGAATATACAACATTCTTTGCTGTCCCATTGTCTTTGCATATAAATAGATTGTCAGGTTTACCGACTCTTGAACATGCAACATATAATGGTCCATGGGAAAACAATCTGTATTCAGATCTATACCTCATGATTCTAATGATTGCCCTTGAGCTTTGTTGATGGTGATTGCTAATCGACCATTCCCTGTCCCGGTGTCCCGGTCGTCATTTACATCCCCCTGTTTCCCCCGGTGTCCCCGTTGTAGTTGTGTCCCTGTGTCCCGGTCGTCATTTATATTCCCTGTGTCCCGGGTCCCGGTCGTCATTTGTATCCCGGTGTCCCGGTCTGTATATACATTCGTTTTTTAGTTTTGTTTTTCTCCTTTATTTTTTTCCTTTTTTTTTCTTTTTTAGCTTATTTAGATTTTTAGATTTTTTAGTTTTTTTATTAGTTTTTAGTTTTTTTTTCTTTATATATAAAAATAAGTTGTCTGTCTGTGGATGGATGGATGGATCAGGTGACGTCACCTGAAAAAACTGGATCAGGTGACGTCAAAACTGAAAAAACTAAAAAAAGGCAAAAACTACAAAAAAAACTAAAAACTAATAAAAAAAATAAAAAAGCTAAAAAACTAAAAAAACTATAAAGGTAAAAACCAATAAAAAACTAAAAAAAAAACTGAAAAAACTAAAAAAAGGCAAAAGCTACAAAAAAAAACTAAAAACTAATAAAAAAAGTAAAAAAGCTAAAAAACTAAAAAAACTAAAAAAACTAAAAAAAGGTAAAAAACTAAAAAAAATAAAAAATAAAAAAAAACTAAAAAAAAGGAAAAAACTGAAAAATAAGCTAAAATAAAGGTAAAAACCAATAAAAAACTAAAAAAAAAAAAGGAAAAAACTAATAAATGACGACACTCAAAGAGAAAGCGACCAGGACAAAAGGAATGTTCGATTAGCAATCAACAAAGCACCGGGACACAGGGAGTATAAATGACGACCAGGACATAAGTAAAAAAAAAAAAAAACTATCTATATATATAAAAATAAGTTGTCTGTGGATCTGTGGATCGTGGATCAGGTGACGTCACCTGAAAAAACTGGATCAGGTGACGTCAAAACTGAAAAAACTAAAAAAAGGCAAAAACTACAAAAAAAACTAAAAACTAATAAAAAAAATAAAAAAGCTAAAAAACTAAAAAAACTAAAAAAAGGCAAAAAAAACTAAAAACTAATAAAAAAGCTAAAAAACTAAAAAAACTAAAAAAAAGGCAAAAACTACAAAAAAACTAAAAACTAATAAAAAAAATAAAAAAGCTAAAAAACTAAAAAAACTAAAAAAACTAAAAAAAGGTAAAAAACTAAAAAAACTAAAAACTAAAAAAAAACTAAAAAAGGTAAAAACTAAAAGAACTAAAAAAGAAAAAAATAAATGACGACACTCAAAGAGAAAGCGACCAGGACAAAAGGAATGTTCGATTAGCAATCAACAAAGCACCGGGACACAGGGAGTATAAATGACGACCAGGACACAAGTAAAAAAAAAAATTAACAAAACTAAAAAGAAGGTAAAAACTACAAAAAAACTAAAAAGAAAAAAAAAACTAAAAACTAAGCTTTGTTGATGGTGATTGCTAATCGACCATTCCCTGAGTCGCCATCGTCATTTATATATCCCCCTGTGCACCCCGGCGTCCCCTTTGTAGTTATGTCCCTGTGTCCCGGTCGTCATTTATATTCCCTGTGTCCCGGTCGTCATTTGTGTCCCGGTGTCCCAGTCTGTGATTTCTCTTTGAGCGTCCCGGGCGTCATTTATATTCCTTGTGTCCCGGTGTCCCGGTCGTCATTTATATCCCCCTGTGCCCCCCGGCGTCCCCGTTGTAGTTGTGTCATTTATATTCCCTTTGTCCCGGTCGTCATCCCGGTATACATTCGTTTTTGAATTGGTATATGATGAAATAAATTTTTAATTTTTTCCCTTTTAGTTTTTTTTATTGGTTTTGACCTTTTTTAAGGTTTTTTAGTTTTTTTCTTTTTTCTTTTTAGTTTTTTTTAAGTTTTTATCTTTTTAGTTTTTTTATTTTTATTTATATTTTTTTAGTTTTCTTTTTCTCCTTTATTTTTCAGTTTTTTTCCTTTTTTTAGTTTTTTTTTCTTTTTTAGTTCTTTTAGTTCTTACCTTTTTTATTTTTTTTTAGTTTTTTAGATGAAATTTTTTTTTAGTTTTTTCCTTTTTTTCTTTTTAGTTTTTTATTGGTTTATACCTTTTTTTTTTGGCTTTTTTAGTTTTTTTTCGTTTTTTCTTTTTACTTTTTTTTTTAGTTTTTATCTTTTTTTTTTTTTATTCTTAATTTTATTAGTTTTCTTTTTCTCTTCTATTTTTCAGTTTTTTCCTTTTTTTTAGTTTCTTTGTTTTTTTTAGTTTTTCAGCTTTTTTATTTTTTTTTATTAGTTTTTAGTTTTTTTGTAGTTTTTGCCTTTTTTAGTTTTTTCAGTTTTTTTTTTAGTTTTTAGTTGTTTACCTTTTTTAGCCTAACCAGGATTTGAACCTGGTACCTTCATTCTCCGTTCTGACACCCTCTCTCACCGAGTGACTACTCCAGCATGTTCATTTTGGTGTTTTAAATGGTATATTATTAACCAAATTAATGTGTTTTACAATATACTAAGCATCGTCATAACAAAAATGACTACAACTAATTTCATGACGTCAGTCGACACAGAAACATGACGTCACCTGACAGACAGACAGACAACTTATTTTTATATATATAGATATATACTAGCTGTTGGGGTGGGGCTTCGCGCCACCCCAATACCTAGTTGGTGGGGCGCTTCGCGCCGCCCCAAGCCCCCCCGCGCGCGTAAGTCGTTACACGCCATATTAGTTACGCACCATTGTAGCTGTGTCCCTGTGTCCCACCTGTGAATAGAGATAGATATAAATATATATTTTTGACTACGTAAAACATGCGAATATACAACATTCTTCGCTGTCCCATTGTCTGTGCATGTAAATAGCATTTATATTCCCTGTGTCCCGGTCGTCATTTGTGTCCTGGTGTCCCAGTTTGTAATTTCTCTTTGAGTGCCCCGGTCGTCATTTATATTCCCTGTGTCCCAGTGTCCCGGTCGTCATTTGTGTCCCGGTCTGTAATTTCTATTCAAACAATTCCTGTGTCTCAGTCGTCAATTATATATCCCGCCTGTGCCCCCCGCGTCCCCGTTTGTAGTTGTGTCCCTGTGTCCCGTTCGTCATTTATATTCCCGGTCGTGATTTGTGTCCGGGTGTCCCAGTCTGTAATTTTTCTTTGAGGTTCCCGGTCGTCATTTATATTCCCTCTGTGTCGGTCGTCATTTGTGTCCCGGTCTGTAATTTATCTTTGAGTGTTTTTTCTTTCGAGTTTTTTTTAGTTTTTTACATTTTTTTTGGTTTTTTTTCTTCTTTATTTTTCAGCGTCACTATGAAGTACATATCGCCGAACCTTTGTTTTTTAACTTAAATCTGGTAGGCATTGATGACCTTATCCAAGTCAAAATCCCAAACCCAATCATCATCGCTATCATTTTCAGTTTTGATATGTTTTGACACTCGCTTTCCGGGTGGATTTTCATCTAACTGCGCGGTTTTGCGTTCTTTAGCCGCAAGCCTGTTTTCTTGCTGTTCTTGTGATTCCTCGGCACGCTTTCTTTTCTTAGTTTCTCTATCAGCTGCAAGCCTGTTTTCTTGCTGTTCTTGTGATTCCTCGGCACGCTTTCTTTTCTTACTTTCTCTATCAGCAGCAAGTTTTTTGGCATAGACTCTTTGAGCAGCTTCCTCGGCTGTTGCTATTGTAGGTTCTTCAGTCATTTTACAATTAAGCATTTTTCCGTGAACGCATGTCTTAATATCTTGAATGACGTCACCGTCAAAGCAAAAATGACGAGAACTAATTTCATGACGTCAGTCAACACAGAAACATGACGTCACCTGATCCACAGACAGACAAAAAGACAGACAACTTATTTTTATATATATAGATGTGCCCCCCGCGTCCCCGTTTGTAGTTGTGTCCCTGTGTCCCGGTCGTCATTTATATTCCCGGTCGTGATTTGTGTCCGGGTGTCCCAGTCTGTAATTTTTCTTTGAGGTTCCCGGTCGTCATTTATATTCCCTCTGTGTCGGTCGTCATTTGTGTCCCGGTCTGTAATTTATCTTTGAGTGTTTTTTCTTTTGAGTTTTTTTTTAGTTTTTTACATTTTTTCAGTTTTTTTTTCTTCTTTATTTTTCAGCGTCACTATGAAGTACATATCGCCGAACCGTTGTTTTTTAACTTAAATCTGGTAGGCATTGATGACCTTATCCAAGTCAAAATCCCAAACCCAATCATCATCGCTATCATTTTCAGTTTTGATATGTTTTGACTCTCGCTTTCCAGGTGGATTTTCATCTAACTGCGCGGTTTTGCGTTCTTTAGCCGCAAGCCTGTTTCTTGCTGTTCTTGTGATTCCTCGGCACGCTTTCTTTCCTTACTTTCTCTATCAGCTGCAAGCCTGTTTTCTTGCTGTTCTTGTGATTCCTCGGCACCCTTTCTTTTCTTACTTTCTCTATCAGCAGCAAGTTTTTTGGGATAGACACTTTGAGCAGCTTCCTCGGCTGTTGCTATTGTAGGTTCTTCAGTCATTTTACAATTAAACATTTTTCCGTGAACGCATGTCTTAAATATCTTGAATGACGTCACCGTCAAAGCAAAAATGACGAGAACTAATTTCATGACGTCAGTAAACACAGAAACATGACGTCACCTGATCCACAGACAGACACACAGACAGACAACTTATTTTTATATATATAAGATATATATAAAAATAAGTTGTCTGTCTGTGGATCAGGTGACGTCATGTTTCTGTGTCGGCTGACGTCATGTTTTCGACTGACAAAATTACGAAATTACATTGGGACACAAATGACGACCAGGACACCGGCACATCTTCTATATATATAAAAATAAGTTGTCTGTCTGTCTGTCTGTGGATCAGATGACGTCATGTTTCTGTGTCGGCTGACGTCATGTTTTCAACTGACGAAATTACAGACCGGGACATCGGGACACAAATGACGACCGGGACACCGGCACATAGGGAATATAAATGACGACACTCAAAGAGAAAGCGACCGGGACAAAAGGAATGTTCGATTAGCAATCACCATCAACAAAGCACCGGGACACAAATGACGACCGGGACACAGGGAGTATAAATGACGACCAGGACATAAGTAAAAAAAACTAAAAAAACTAAAAAAAGGTAAAAACTACAAAAAAACTAAAAAGAAAAAAAAACTAAAAACTAATAAAAAAACTAAAAAAGCTAAAAAACTAAAAAAAACTAAAAAAGAAAAAAAAATAAAAAAGGAAAAAAATGAAAAATAAAGGAGAAAAACAAAAGTAAAAAAACGGATGTATATACAGACCGGAACACCGGGATACAAATGACGACCGAGACACAGGGAATATAAATGACGACCGGGACACAGGGACACAACTACAACGGGGACGCCGGGGGGGCACAGGGGGATATAAATGACGACCGGGACACTGGGACACAAGGAATAAAAATGACGCCTGGGACACTCAAAGAGAAATCACAGACTGGGACACTGGGACACAAATGACGACCGGGACACAGGGACACAACTACAAAGGGGACGCCGGGGGCACAGGGGGATATATAAATGACGACAGCGACACAGGGAATGGTCGATTAGCAATCACCATCAACAAAGCTCAAGGGCAATCATTACAATCATGAGGTATAGATCTGAATACGGAAACCTAACAATCTATTTATATGCACTGACAATGGGACAGCAAAGAATGTTGTATATTCGCAAGTTTTACGTAGTTAAAAACATATATATATATATCTATCTATATTCACAGGTGGGACATAGGGACACAACTACAATGGCGCGTAACTAATATGGCGCGTAACGACTAACGCGCGGGGGGCTTGGGGGGGGGGGGGGGCGCGAAGCGCCCCCACCAACTAGGTGTTGGGGTGGCGCGAAGCGCCACCCCAACAGCTAGTATATATATATATATATATATATATATATATATATATATATATATATATATATATATATATATATATATATATATATATATATATATATATATATATATATATATATATATATATATATCCTTGAAATTTCCATTTAACTCCCTTGTTATGACTTATTACCATTCAATTCGAGGACATCCAGCTTTCCACTTTGCCCCAAATCGATGATAATCGGAATGTTTATTCCATAGATCATTGATCCATGGAATAACAATCCCCCTCCTTAAAGGCTTATACAACGATATTGCTTAAAATTTTCTTGGAGAGTATGCAGTACTTAAAATTGGGAAAATGGTCCTATTTTAACATGTTTCTGATAAATTTTCAACGTGATTTTGGATTTAAAAAAAATATGACACAAATTTCAAAAAATATAATCCAGTAGAAACAGACTAAAAACTTATCTCAGCTATCGAACGATAGCAAAATTTTCGTCTTTCGTTGAAATATTTAAGCTACAGGACCATAGAAAAGAAACAGACCAAAAACTTTCACAAGAAATATAAACTTTAATTTTTTAAGTCAGAATTTGATGCCCATTGGCATAATACTAGGCATATACACAGAAAAATGGATATGAGGGTATGGGTATTA
>NW_027063385.1:0-36655 GCF_032884065.1 Artemia franciscana | reverse complement strand
AATCAATAGATTAGAATTCTAGAACCATATGCATGACGTCATATACGAACTAGTTCTATTCTATTGATTCTATTAGAATTAAACAGAAAGTTTGATTCTAGATTCAAATAGATTTGAATCTATTTATTGAATAGTGAAAAAGTCTTTTCTAAAATGACGTCTTGCATATGACTCATAGAAATAGTAGATAGACTAGCTAGAATCAAACTTTCACTGTTCTATCTACTATTGATTCTAGCTGGTCTAGAATCAATAGATTAGAATTCTAGAACCATATACTAGACGTCACATACGAACTAGTGCTATTCTATTGATTCTATTAGAATCAAACAGAAAGTTTGATTCTAGATTCAAATAGATTTGAATCTATTTATTGAATAGTGAAAAAGTCTTTTCTAAAATGACGGCTTGCATATGACTCATAGAAATAGTAGATAGACTAGCTAGAATCAATAGATTAGAATTCTAGAACCATATGCAAGATGTCACATACGAACTAGTGCTATTCTATTGATTCTATTAAAATCAAACAGAAAGTTTGATTCTAGATTCAAATAGATTTGAATCTATTTATTGAATAGTGAAAAAGTCTTTTCTAAAATGACGTCTTGCATATGACTCATAGAAATAGTAGATAGACTAGCTAGAATCAAACTTTCACTGTTCTATCTACTATTGATTCTAGCTGGTCTAGAATCAATAGATTAGAATTCTAGAACCATATGCAAGACGTCACATACGAACTAGTGCTATTCTATTGATTCTATTAGAATCAAACAGAAAGTTTGATTCTAGATTCAAATAGATTTGAATCTATTTATTGAATAGTGAAAAAGTCTTTTCTAAAATGACGTCTTGCATATGACTCATAGAAATAGAGATAGACTAGCTAGAATCAATAGATTAGAATTCTAGAACCATATGCAAGACGTCACAAACGAACTAGTGCTATTCTTTTGATTCTATTAGAATCAAACAGAAAGTTTGATTCTAGATTCAAATAGATTTGAATCTATTTATTGAATAGTGAAAAAGTCTTTTCTAAAATGACGTCTTGCATATGACTCATAGAAGTAGTAGATAGACTAGCTAGAATCAAACTTTCACTGTTCTATCTACTATTGATTCTAGCTGGTCTAGAATCAATAGATTAGAATTCTAGAACCATATGCAAGACATCACATACGAACTAGTGCTATTCTATTGATTCTATTAGAATCAAACAGAAAGTTTGATTCTAGATTCAAATAGATTTGAATCTATTTATTGAATAGTGAAAAAGTCTTTTCTAAAATGACGTCTTGCATATGACTGATAGAAATAGTAGATAGACTAGCTAGAATCAATAGATTAGAATTCTAGAACCATATGCAAGACGTCACATACGAACTAGTGCTATTCTATTGATTCTATTAGAATCAAACAGAAAGCTTGATTCTAGATTCAAATAGATTTGAATCTATTTATTGAATAGTGAAAAAGTCTTTTCTAAAATGACGTCTTGCATATAACTCATAGAAATAGTAGATAGACTAGCTAGAATCAAACTTTCACTGTTCTATCTACCATTGATTCTAGCTGGTCTAGAATCAATAGATTAGAATTCTAGAACCATATGCAAGACGTCATATACGAACTAGTGCTATTCTATTGATTCTATTAGAATCAAACAGAAAGTTTGATTCTAGATTCAAATAGATTTGAATCTATTTATTGAATAGTGAAAAAGTCTTTTCTAAAATGACGTCTTGCATATGACTCATAGAAATAGTAGATAGACTAGCTAGAATCAAACTTTCACTGTTCTATCTACTATTGATTCTAGCTGGTCTAGAATCAATAGATTAGAATTCTAGAACCATATGCAAGACGTCACATACAAACTAGTGCTATTCTATTGATTCTATTAGAATCAAACAGAAAGTTTGATTCTAGATTCAAATAGATTTGAATCTATTTATTGAATAGTGAAAAAGTCTTTTCTAAAATGACGTCTTGCATATGACTCATAGAAATAGTAGATAGACTAGCTAGAATCAATAGATTAGAATTCTAGAACCATATGCAAGACGTCACATACGAACTAGTGCTATTCTATTGATTCTATTAGAATCAAACAGAAAGTTTGATTCTAGATTCAAATAGATTTGAATCTATTTATTGAATAGTGAAAAAGTCTTTTCTAAAATGACGTCTTGCATATGACTCATAGAAATAGTAGATAGACTAGCTAGAATCAAACTTTCACTGTTCTATCTACTATTGATTCTAGCTGGTCTAGAATCAATAGATTAGAATTCTAGAACCATATGCAAGACGTCACATACGAACTAGTGCTATTCTATTGATTCTATTAGAATCAAACAGAAAGTTTGATTCTAGATTCAAATAGATTTTAATCTATTTATTGAATAGTGAAAAAGTCTTTTCTAAAATGACGTCTTGCATATGACTCATAGAAATAGTAGATAGACTAGCTAGAATCAATAGATTAGAATTCTAGAACCATATGCAAGACGTCACATACGAACTAGTGTTATTCTATTGATTCTATTAGAATCAAACAGAAAGTTTGATTCTAGATTCAAATAGATTTGAATCTATTTATTGAATAGTGAAAAAGTCTTTTCTAAAATGACGTCTTGCATATGACTCATAGAAATAGTAGATAGACTAGCTAGAATCAAACTTTCACTGTTCTATCTACTATTGATTCTAGCTGGTCTAGAATCAATAGATTAGAATTCTAGAACCATATGCTAGACGTCACATACGAACTAGTGCTATTCTATTGATTCTATTAGAATCAAACAGAAAGTTTGATTCTAGATTCAAATAGATTTGAATCTATTTATTGAATAGTGAAAAAGTCTTTTCTAAATGACGGCTTGCATATGACTCATAGAAATAGTAGATAGACTAGCTAGAATCAATAGATTAGAATTCTAGAACCATATGCAAGATGTCACATACGAACTAGTGCTATTCTATTGATTCTATTAGAATCAAACAGAAAGTTTGATTCTAGATTCAAATAGATTTGAATCTATTTATTGAATAGTGAAAAAGTCTTTTCTAAAATGACGTCTTGCATATGACTCATAGAATAGAGATAGACTAGCTAGAATCAAACTTTCACTGTTCTATCTACTATTGATTCTAGCTGGTCTAGAATCAATAGAATTCTAGAACCATATGCAAGACGTCACATACGAACTAGTGCTATTCTATTGATTCTATTAGAATCAAACAGAAAGTTTGATTCTAGATTCAAATAGATTTGAATCTATTTATTGAATAGTGAAAAAGTCTTTTCTAAAATGACGTCTTGCATATGACTCATAGAAATAGAGATAGACTAGCTAGAATCAATAGATTAGAATTCTAGAACCATATGCAAGACGTCACAAACGAACTAGTGCTATTCTTTTGATTCTATTAGAATCAAACAGAAAGTTTGATTCTAGATTCAAATAGATTTGAATCTATTTATTGAATAGTGAAAAAGTCTTTTCTAAAATGACGTCTTGCATATGACTCATAGAAATAGTAGATAGACTAGCTAGAATCAAACTTTCACTGTTCTATCTACTATTGATTCTAGCTGGTCTAGAATCAATAGATTAGAATTCTAGAACCATATGCAAGACATCACATACGAACTAGTGCTATTCTATTGATTCTATTAGAATCAAACAGAAAGTTTGATTCTAGATTCAAATAGATTTGAACTATTTATTGAATAGTGAAAAAGTCTTTCTAAAATGACGTCTTGCATATGACTCATAGAAATAGTAGATAGACTAGCTAGAATCAAACTTTCACTGTTCTATCTACTATTGATTCTAGCTGGTCTAGACTCATAGATTAGAATTCTAGAACCATATGCTAGACGTCACATACGAACTAGTGCTATTCTATTGATTCTATTAGAATCAAACAGAAAGTTTGATTCTAGATTCAAATAGATTTGAATCTATTTATTGAATAGTGAAAAAGTCTTTTCTAAAATGAAGGCTTGCATATGACTCATAGAAATAGTAGATAGACTAGCTAGAATCAATAGATTAGAATTCTAGAACCATATGCAAGATGTCACATACGAACTAGTGCTATTCTATTGATTCTATTAGAATCAAACAGAAAGTTTGATTCTAGATTCAAATAGATTTGAATCTATTTATTGAATAGTGAAAAAGTCTTTTCTAAAATGACGTCTTGCATATGACTCATAGAAATAGTAGATAGACTAGCTAGAATCAACTTTCACTGTTCTATCTACTATTGATTCTAGCTGGTCTAGAATCAATAGATTAGAATTCTAGAACCATATGCAAGACGTCACATACGAACTAGTGCTATTCTATTGATTCTATTAGAATCAAACAGAAAGTTTGATTCTAGATTCAAATAGATTTGAATCTATTTATTGAATAGTGAAAAAGTCTTTTCTAAATGACGTCTTGCATATGACTCATAGAAATAGAGATAGACTAGCTAGAATCAATAGATTAGAATTCTAGAACCATATGCAAGACGTCACAAACGAACTAGTGCTATTCTTTTGATTCTATTAGAATCAAACAGAAAGTTTGATTCTAGATTCAAATAGATTTGAATCTATTTATTGAATAGTGAAAAAGTCTTTTCTAAAATGACGTCTTGCATATGACTCATAGAAATAGTAGATAGACTAGCTAGAATCAAACTTTCACTGTTCTATCTACTATTGATTCTAGCTGGTCTAGAATCAATAGATTAGAATTCTAGAACCATATGCAAGACATCACATACGAACTAGTGCTATTCTATTGATTCTATTAGAATCAAACAGAAAGTTTGATTCTAGATTCAAATAGATTTGAATCTATTTATTGAATAGTGAAAAAGTCTTTTCTAAAATGACGTCTTGCATATGACTGATAGAAATAGTAGATAGACTAGCTAGAATCAATAGATTAGAATTCTAGAACCATATGCAAGACGTCACATACGAACTAGTGCTATTCTATTGATTCTATTAGAATCAAACAGAAAGCTTGATTCTAGATTCAAATAGATTTGAATCTATTTATTGAATAGTGAAAAAGTCTTTTCTAAAATGACGTCTTGCATATAACTCATAGAAATAGTAGATAGACTAGCTAGAATCAAACTTTCACTGTTCTATCTACCATTGATTCTAGCTGGTCTAGAATCAATAGATTAGAATTCTAGAACCATATGCAAGACGTCATATACGAACTAGTGCTATTCTATTGATTCTATTAGAATCAAACAGAAAGTTTGATTCTAGATTCAAATAGATTTGAATCTATTTATTGAATAGTGAAAAAGTCTTTTCTAAAATGACGTCTTGCATATGACTCATAGAAATAGTAGATAGACTAGCTAGAATCAATAGATTAGAATTCTAGAACCATATGCAAGACGTCACATACGAACTAGTGCTATTCTATTGATTCTATTAGAATAAAACAGAAAGTTTGATTCTAGATTCAAATAGATTTGAATCTATTTATTGAATAGTGAAAAAGTCTTTTCTAAAATGACGTCTTGCATATGACTCATAGAAATAGTAGATAGACTAGCTAGAATCAAACTTTCACTGTTCTATCTACTATTGATTCTAGCTGGTCTAGAATCAATAGATTAGAATTCTAGAACCATATGCAAGACGTCACATACGAACTAGTGCTATTCTATTGATTCTATTAGAATCAAACAGAAAGTTTGATTCTAGATTCAAATAGATTTTAATCTATTTATTGAATAGTGAAAAAGTCTTTTCTAAAATGACGTCTTGCATATGACTCATAGAAATAGTAGATAGACTAGCTAGAATCAATAGATTAGAATTCTAGAACCATATGCAAGACGTCACATACGAACTAGTGTTATTCTATTGATTCTATTAGAATCAAACAGAAAGTTTGATTCTAGATTCAAATAGATTTGAATCTATTTATTGAATAGTGAAAAAGTCTTTTCTAAAATGACGTCTTGCATATGACTCATAGAAATAGTAGATAGACTAGCTAGAATCAAACTTTCACTGTTCTATCTACTATTGATTCTAGCTGGTCTAGAATCAATAGATTAGAATTCTAGAACCATATGCAAGACGTCACATACGAACTAGTGCTATTCTATTGATTCTATTAGAATCAAACAGAAAGTTTGATTCTAGATTCAAATAGATTTTAATCTATTTATTGAATAGTGAAAAAGTCTTTTCTAAAATGACGTCTTGCATATGACTCATAGAAATAGTAGATAGACTAGCTAGAATCAATAGATTAGAATTCTAGAACCATATGCAAGACGTCACATACGAACTAGTGTTATTCTATTGATTCTATTAGAATCAAACAGAAAGTTTGATTCTAGATTCAAATAGATTTGAATCTATTTATTGAATAGTGAAAAAGTCTTTTCTAAAATGACGTCTTGCATATGACTCATAGAAATAGTAGATAGACTAGCTAGAATCAAACTTTCACTGTTCTATCTACTATTGATTCTAGCTGGTCTAGAATCAATAGATTAGAATTCTAGAACCATATGCTAGACGTCACATACGAACTAGTGCTATTCTATTGATTCTATTAGAATCAAACAGAAAGTTTGATTCTAGATTCAAATAGATTTGAATCTATTTATTGAATAGTGAAAAAGTCTTTTCTAAAATGACGGCTTGCATATGACTCATAGAAATAGTAGATAGACTAGCTAGAATCAATAGATTAGAATTCTAGAACCATATGCAAGATGTCACATACGAACTAGTGCTATTCTATTGATTCTATTAGAATCAAATAGAAAGTTTGATTCTAGATTCAAATAGATTTGAATCTATTTATTGAATAGTGAAAAAGTCTTTTCTAAAATGACGTCTTGCATATGACTCATAGAAATAGTAGATAGACTAGCTAGAATCAAACTTTCACTGTTCTATCTACTATTGATTCTAGCTGGTCTAGAATCAATAGATTAGAATTCTAGAACCATATGCAAGACGTCACATACGAACTAGTGCTATTCTATTGATTCTATTAGAATCAAACAGAAAGTTTGATTCTAGATTCAAATAGATTTGAATCTATTTATTGAATAGTGAAAAAGTCTTTTCTAAAATGACGTCTTGCATATGACTCATAGAAATAGAGATAGACTAGCTAGAATCAATAGATTAGAATTCTAGAACCATATGCAAGACGTCACAAACGAACTAGTGCTATTCTTTTGATTCTATTAGAATCAAACAGAAAGTTTGATTCTAGATTCAAATAGATTTGAATCTATTTATTGAATAGTGAAAAAGTCTTTTCTAAAATGACGTCTTGCATATGACTCATAGAAATAGTAGATAGACTAGCTAGAATCAAACTTTCACTGTTCTATCTACTATTGATTCTAGCTGGTCTAGAATCAATAGATTAGAATTCTAGAACCATATGCAAGACATCACATACGAACTAGTGCTATTCTATTGATTCTATTAGAATCAAACAGAAAGTTTGATTCTAGATTCAAATAGATTTGAATCTATTTATTGAATAGTGAAAAAGTCTTTTCTAAAATGACGTCTTGCATATGACTGATAGAAATAGTAGATAGACTAGCTAGAATCAATAGATTAGAATTCTAGAACCATATGCAAGACGTCACATACGAACTAGTGCTATTCTATTGATTCTATTAGAATCAAACAGAAAGCTTGATTCTAGATTCAAATAGATTTGAATCTATTTATTGAATAGTGAAAAAGTCTTTTCTAAAATGACGTCTTGCATATAACTCATAGAAATAGTAGATAGACTAGCTAGAATCAAACTTTCACTGTTCTATCTACCATTGATTCTAGCTGGTCTAGAATCAATAGATTAGAATTCTAGAACCATATGCAAGACGTCATATACGAACTAGTGCTATTCTATTGATTCTATTAGAATCAAACAGAAAGTTTGATTCTAGATTCAAATAGATTTGAATCTATTTATTGAATAGTGAAAAAGTCTTTTCTAAAATGACGTCTTGCATATGACTCATAGAAATAGTAGATAGACTAGCTAGAATCAATAGATTAGAATTCTAGAACCATATGCAAGACGTCACATACGAACTAGTGCTATTCTATTGATTCTATTAGAATAAAACAGAAAGTTTGATTCTAGATTCAAATAGATTTGAATCTATTTATTGAATAGTGAAAAAGTCTTTTCTAAAATGACGTCTTGCATATGACTCATAGAAATAGTAGATAGACTAGCTAGAATCAAACTTTCACTGTTCTATCTACTATTGATTCTAGCTGGTCTAGAATCAATAGATTAGAATTCTAGAACCATATGCAAGACGTCACATACGAACTAGTGATATTCTATTGATTCTATTAGAATCAAACAGAAAGTTTGATTCTAGATTCAAATAGATTTGAATCTATTTATTGAATAGTGAAAAAGTCTTTTCTAAAATGACGTCTTGCATATGACTCATAGAAATAGTAGATAGACTAGCTAGAATCAATAGATTAGAATTCTAGAACCATATGCAAGACGTCACATACGAACTAGTGCTATTCTATTGATTCTATTAGAATCAAACAGAAAGTTTGATTCTAGATTCAAATAGATTTGAATCTATTTATTGAATAGTGAAAAAGTCTTTTCTAAAATGACGTCTTGCATATGACTCATAGAAATAGTAGATAGACTAGCTAGAATCAAACTTTCACTGTTCTATCTACTATTGATTCTAGCTGGTCTAGAATCAATAGATTAGAATTCTAGAACCATATGCAAGACGTCACATACGAACTAGTGCTATTCTATTGATTCTATTAGAATCAAACAGAAAGTTTGATTCTAGATTCAAATAGATTTTAATCTATTTATTGAATAGTGAAAAAGTCTTTTCTAAAATGACGTCTTGCATATGACTCATAGAAATAGTAGATAGACTAGCTAGAATCAATAGATTAGAGTTCTAGAACCATATGCAAGACGTCACATACGAACTAGTGCTATTCTATTGATTCTATTAGAATCAAACAGAAAGTTTGATTCTAGATTCAAATAGATTTGAATCTATTTATTGAATAGTGAAAAAGTCTTTTCTAAAATGACGTCTTGCATATGACTCATAGAAATAGTAGATAGACTAGCTAGAATCAAACTTTCACTGTTCTATCTACTATTGATTCTAGCTGGTCTAGAATCAATAGATTAGAATTCTAGAACCATATGCAAGACGTCACATACGAACTAGTGCTATTCTATTGATTCTATTAGAATCAAACAGAAAGTTTGATTCTAGATTCAAATAGATTTGAATCTATTTATTGAATAGTGAAAAAGTCTTCTAAAATGACGTCTTGCATATGACTCATAGAAATAGTAGATAGACTAGCTAGAATCAAACTTTCACTGTTCTATCTACTATTGATTCTAGCTGGTCTAGAATCAATAGATTAGAATTCTAGAACCATATGCAAGACGTCAAATACGAACTAGTGCTATTCTATTGATTCTATTAGAATCAAACAGAAAGTTTGATTCTAGATTCAAATAGATTTGAATCTATTTATTGAATAGTGAAAAAGTCTTTTCTAAAATGACGTCTTGCATATGACTCATAGAAATAGTAGATAGACTAGCTAGAATCAATAGATTAGAATTCTAGAACCATATGCAAGACATCACATATCGTATTGTTGCTGTGCGAAATGTATAAATACGTGAAGTTAGTAGTGAAAGTCGCGGGAAAGTGCTCAACTCCGGTGCAATCTTTATTGGGACTAAAGCAGGGATGTGTGCTGTCACCAAAATTGTTTAGCCTCTATTTAAATGATGCCAATGAATTTTTCGCTAAGAATAATGCACCAATGTTATCGATAGATTTGCTTAAACTGTGCTTACTACTATTTGCTGACGACATCGTATTACTGGCTGAAACAAAGGAGAAACTGCAACAATTATTAGAGATTACGGAGGTTTATTTGGAAGAGAAGAAGTTAATTCTGAACACATCGAAGTCAGTGGTGATGGTATTTGGTCGTAAAGCCATGGAAAGTGAAGATGTGAATTTTTTCTTTAAAGGTGAAACTATACCAGTGAATAATGAATTTGTTTATCTTGGGGTAAAGTTTACTAGTAATGGGAAATTCAGTGGGCATCTGGATCTAGCGAATGCAAGGGGGAGGTATATTAGCGGTGAAATAGCGAGGAGTAGTCTTAGACGGGTGAGAGATATTAGAGTACATAAGAGGATTTGGACAAGTAAGATAGTACCGGCGATGCATTATGGAGCAGAGATCTGGGGCTATCGGAAAGGTCCAAAACTTGAGGTGGTTATGATGAGATATTATAAGAGGATGTTAGGACTATGGGATTCGTTTAGTAATTTGGTAATCCAGGGGGATTTAGGGCTAGTATCGCTGCGATCTATGAGGCTAGTGACCATGGTGAGATATTGGGTTAGGATACTGGGTATGCAGAGATTTACGGTAGCAAAGGCAGCATACTTAGAGGCGTTGAGACAGAATAGTAAAACAGGGTGGCCGGCGGAGATTAAGGACATCTTAGACAAGTGTGGATTAGGAGAATGGTGGAATGAAGGAAAGGGGATTATGGGTATGGAGGAAATAGTAATAAGGGAGGTACAAGAGAGATTGAAGAATCAAGAAATACAGATATGGTGGGCAAGTTTGGATCGTTCAGGGTCGTTAAAATTTTATAAACAGATAAAGAGGAGTTGGGGGGAGGAGGTATTTTGGAAGCTTGGGTTAAGTAGAGAGGATTTGAAGGCGTATTTGGATTGGAGGGGAAATGGATTTTTGGTTGGGGAGAAAAGAAAGTATCAAGGGAGAAAAGGGGAGAAGGTAGTATCTATTGCTTGTCCTATGTGCGGATCTCAGGATGAAAGTTTAATACATTTTGTGTGTGAATGTGTCGAATTGAATGATTGGAGGCGTGAGATGTATGGTAAAGAAAAATTGAATGAGATATGGATGGTAGATAGAATGAATGATACAAATTTCCTGAGTATCAAAAGGATAGCAAGGTTTGTCAGGATTGCAGCGGTGCATCAGGAGCGTTTCTTTAAATAGTTTTAATTTAATGTAGTTAATTTGTTGTTTGTGTATTATGTAATTTTCCTATGGCCCACGGGCTTTTTTTTCTGGAATAATTTATTACTAATTATTATTATAAGACACAATATGAATTATTATTATAAGTCATAAAGACAGCGAGTCTTAATAATTTGAGGCCTAGATCTGGAGAATTTCCTAAGCAAATCCTTTCTTCTCTCCACGTTCCCGGAATAGAATTACACTAAATTTCCTCCGTTGAATCCTAGTTGAGAGTCAACTTTTTCCCATCAAGATTGGAAGTGCTCTCTCTTTCCCGTTATATGATACAAAACACAAGAATTTCTTTTTCTCTTCTTTTTTTTTCTCTCTCTTTCAATCAGGAAAGCGGAAGATTTATGGGACGACCAATTAAGCGTGGGGGTCCTTGGCAATATTTTTAGAATAGGTTGTTAAGAGTGAAAATATTATTAATAAAGGGGAAAAGTCCGTTAATCCTTAGTAAGAAGAAACGTTTTTATGATTAACTTATTTTGTCGTTAGTTTAGATATTTTCGCGCTGTATTCTGTTTCTGTGCCTGCTTGTAATTTGTACTGTTGTTTAATTTTCTTGCTTGTGTGTTATTTATTTATATTGTTGTGTGTATATGGCCCTTAGGCTTTTGAAATACACTTATCTATCTATCATACGAACTAGTGCTATTCTATTGATTCTATTAGAATCAAACAGAAAGTTTGATTCTAGATTCAAATAGATTTGAATCTATTTATTGAATAGTGAAAAAGTCTTTTCTAAAATGACGTCTTGCATATGACTCATAGAAATAGTAGATAGACTAGCTAGAATCAAACTTTCACTGTTCTATCTACTATTGATTCTAGCTGGTCTAGAATCAATAGATTAGAATTCTAGAACCATATGCAAGACGTCACATACGAACTAGTGCTATTCTATTGATTCTATTAGAATCAAACAGAAAGTTTGATTCTAGATTCAAATAGATTTGAATCTATTTATTGAATAGTGAAAAAGTCTTTTCTAAAATGACGTCTTGCATATGACTCATAGAAATAGTAGATAGACTAGCTAGAATCAATAGATTAGAATTCTAGAACCATATGCAAGACGTCACATACGAACTAGTGCTATTCTATTGATTCTATTAGAATCAAACAGAAAGTTTGATTCTAGATTCAAATAGATTTGAATCTATTTATTGAATAGTGAAAAAGTCTTTTCTAAAATGACGTCTTGCATATGACCCATAGAAATAGTAGATAGACTAGCTAGAATCAAACTTTCACTGTTCTATCTACTATTGATTCTGGCTGGTCTAGAATCAATAGATTAGAATTCTAGAACCATATGCAAGACGTCACATACGAACTAGTGCTATTCTATTGATTCTATTAGAATCAAACAGTGAAAAAGTCTTTTCTAAAATGACGTCTTGCATATGACTCATAGAAATAGTAGATAGACTAGCTAGAATCAAACTTTCACTGTTCTATCTACTATTGATTCTAGCTGGTCTAGAATCAACAGATTAGAATTCTAGAACCATATGCAAGACTTCACATACGAACTAGTGCTATTCTATTGATTCTATTAGAATCAAACAGAAAGTTTGATTCTAGATTCAAATAGATTTGAATCTATTTATTGAATAGTGAAAAAGTCTTTTCTAAAATGACGTCTTGCATATGACTCATAGAAATAGTAGATAGACTAGCTAGAATCAATAGATTAGAATTCTAGAACCATATGCAAGACGTCACATACGAACTAGTGCTATTCTATTGATTCTATTAGAATCAAACAGAAAGTTTGATTCTAGATTCAAATAGATTTGAATCTATTTATTGAATAGTGAAAAAGTCTTTTCTAAAATGACGTCTTGCATATGACTCATAGAAATAGTAGATAGACTAGCTAGAATCAAACTTTCACTGTTCTATCTACTATTGATTCTAGCTGGTCTAGAATCAATAGATTAGAATTCTAGAACCATATGCAAAACGTCACATACGAACTAGTGCTATTCTATTGATTCTATTAGAATCAAACAGAAAGTTTGATTCTAGATTCAAATAGATTTGAATCTATTTATTGAATAGTGAAAAAATCTTTTCTAAAAAGACGTCTTGCATATGACTCATAGAAATAGTAGATAGACTAGCTAGAATCAATAGATTAGAATTCTAGAACCATATGCAAGACGTCACATACGAACTAGTGCTATTCTATTGATTCTATTAGAATCAAACAGAAAGTTTGATTCTAGATTCAAATAGATTTGAATCTATTTATTGAATAGTGAAAAAGTCTTTTCTAAAATGACATCTTGCATATGACTCATAGAAATAGTAGATAGACTAGCTAGAATCAAACTTTCACTGTTCTATCTACTATTGATTCTAGCTGGTCTAGAATCAATAGATTAGAATTCTAGAACCATATGCAAGACGTCACATACGAACTAGTGCTATTCTATTGATTCTATTAGAATCAAACAGAAAGTTTGATTCTAGATTCAAATAGATTTGAATCTATTTATTGAATAGTGAAAAAGTCTTTTCTAAAATGACGTCTTGCATATGACTCATAGAAATAGTAGATAGACTAGCTAGAATCAATAGATTAGAATTCTAGAACCATATGCAAGACGTCACATACGAACTAGTGCTATTCTATTGATTCTATTAGAATCAAACAGAAAGTTTGATTCTAGATTCAAATAGATTTGAATCTATTTATTGAATAGTGAAAAAGTCTTTTCTAAAATGACGTCTTGCATATGACCCATAGAAATAGTAGATAGACTAGCTAGAATCAAACTTTCACTGTTCTATCTACTATTGATTCTGGCTGGTCTAGAATCAATAGATTAGAATTCTAGAACCATATGCAAGACGTCACATACGAACTAGTGCTATTCTATTGATTCTATTAGAATCAAACAGTGAAAAAGTCTTTTCTAAAATGACGTCTTGCATATGACTCATAGAAATAGTAGATAGACTAGCTAGAATCAAACTTTCACTGTTCTATCTACTATTGATTCTAGCTGGTCTAGAATCAACAGATTAGAATTCTAGAACCATATGCAAGACTTCACATACGAACTAGTGCTATTCTATTGATTCTATTAGAATCAAACAGAAAGTTTGATTCTAGATTCAAATAGATTTGAATCTATTTATTGAATAGTGAAAAAGTCTTTTCTAAAATGACGTCTTGCATATGACTCATAGAAATAGTAGATAGACTAGCTAGAATCAATAGATTAGAATTCTAGAACCATATGCAAGACGTCACATACGAACTAGTGCTATTCTATTGATTCTATTAGAATCAAACAGAAAGTTTGATTCTAGATTCAAATAGATTTGAATCTATTTATTGAATAGTGAAAAAGTCTTTTCTAAAATGACGTCTTGCATATGACTCATAGAAATAGTAGATAGACTAGCTAGAATCAAACTTTCACTGTTTTATCTACTATTGATTCTAGCTGGTCTAGAATCAATAGATTAGAATTCTAGAACCATATGCAAGACGTCACATACGAACTAGTGCTATTCTATTGATTCTATTAGAATCAAACAGAAAGTTTGATTCTAGATTCAAATAGATTCAAATAGATTTGAATCTATTTATTGAATAGTGAAAAAGTCTTTTCTAAAATGACGTCTTGCATATGACTCATAGAAATAGTAGATAGACTAGCTAGAATCAATAGATTAGAATTCTAGAACCATATGCAAGACGTCACATACGAACTAGTGCTATTCTATTGATTCTATTAGAATCAAACAGAAAGTTTGATTCTAGATTCAAATAGATTTGAATCTATTTATTGAATAGTGAAAAAGTCTTTTCTAAAATGACGTCTTGCATATGACTCATAGAAATAGTAGATAGACTAGCTAGAATCAAACTTTCACTGTTCTATCTACTATTGATTCTAGCTGGTCTAGAATCAACAGATTAGAATTCTAGAACCATATGCAAGACTTCACATACGAACTAGTGCTATTCTATTGATTCTATTAGAATCAAACAGAAAGTTTGATTCTAGATTCAAATAGATTTGAATCTATTTATTGAATAGTGAAAAAGTCTTTTCTAAAATGACGTCTTGCATATGACTCATAGAAATAGTAGATAGACTAGCTAGAATCAATAGATTAGAATTCTAGAACCATATGCAAGACGTCACATACGAACTAGTGCTTTTCTATTGATTCTATTAGAATCAAACAGAAAGTTTGATTCTAGATTCAAATAGATTTGAATCTATTTATTGAATAGTGAAAAAGTCTTTTCTAAAATGACGTCTTGCATATGACTCATAGAAATAGTAGATAGACTAGCTAGAATCAAACTTTCACTGTTCTATCTACTATTGATTCTAGCTGGTCTAGAATCAATAGATTAGAATTCTAGAACCATATGCAAGACGTCACATACGAACTAGTGCTATTCTATTGATTCTATTAGAATCAAACAGAAAGTTTGATTTTAGATTCAAATAGATTTGAATCTATTTATTGAATAGTGAAAAAATCTTTTCTAAAATGACGTCTTGCATATGACTCATAGAAATAGTAGATAGACTAGCTAGAATCAATAGATTAGAATTCTAGAACCATATGCAAGACGTCACATACGAACTAGTACTATTCTATTGATTCTATTAGAATCAAACAGAAAGTTTGATTCTAGATTCAAATAGATTTGAATCTATTTATTGAATAGTGAAAAAGTCTTTCCTAAAATGACGTCTTGCATATGACTCATAGAAATAGTAGATAGACTAGCTAGAATCAATAGATTAGAATTCTAGAACCATATGCAAGACGTCACATACGAACTAGTGCTATTCTATTGATTCTATTAGAATCAAACAGAAAGTTTGATTCTAGATTCAAATAGATTTGAATCTATTTATTGAATAGTGAAAAAGTCTTTTCTAAAATGACGTCTTGCATATGACTCATAGAAATAGTAGATAGACTAGCTAGAATCAATAGATTAGAATTCTAGAACCATATGCAAGACGTCACATACGAACTAGTGCTATTCTATTGATTCTATTAGAATCAAACAGAAAGTTTGATTCTAGATTCAAATAGATTTGAATCTATTTATTGAATAGTGAAAAAGTCTTCTAAAATGACGTCTTGCATATGACTCATAGAAATAGTAGATAGACTAGCTAGAATCAAACTTTCACTGTTCTATCTACTATTTATTCTAGCTGGTCTAGAATCAATAGATTAGAATTCTAGAACCATATGCAAGACGTCACATACGAACTAGTGCTATTCTATTGATTCTATTAAAATGAAACAGAAAGTTTGATTCTAAATTCAAATAGATTTGAATCTATTTATTGAATAGTGAAAAAGTCTTTTCTAAAATGACGTCTTGCATATGACTCATAGAAATAGTAGATAGACTAGCTAGAATCAATAGATTAGAACGCTAGAAACATATGCAAGACGTCACATACGAACTAGTGCTATTCTATTGATTCTATTAGAATCAAACAGAAAGTTTGATTCTAGATTCAAATAGATTTGAATCTATTTATTGAATAGTGAAAAAGTCTTTTCTAAAATGACGTCTTGCATATGACTCATAGAAATAGTAGACAGACTAGCTAGAATCAAACTTTCACTGTTCTATCTACTATTGATTCTAGCTGGTCTAGAATCAATAGATTAGAATTCTAGAACCATATGCAAGACGTCACATACGAACTAGTGCTATTCTATTGATTCTATTAGAATCAAACAGAAAGTTTGATTCTAGATTCAAATAGATTTGAATCTATTTATTGAATAGTGAAAAAGTCTTTTCTAAAATGACGTCTTGCATATGACTCATAGAAATAGTAGATAGACTAGCTAGAGTCAAACTTTCACTGTTCTATCTACTATTGATTCTAGCTGGTCTAGAATCAATAGATTAGAATTCTAGAACCATATGCAAGACGTCACATACGAACTAGTGCTATTCTATTGATTCTATTAGAATCAAACAGAAAGTTTGATTCTAGATTCAAATAGATTTGAATCTATTTATTGAATAGTGAAAAAGTCTTTTCTAAAATGACGTCTTGCATATGACTCATAGGAATAGTAGATAGACTAGCTAGAATCAATATATTAGAATTCTAGAACCATATGCAAGACGTCACATACGAACTAGTGCTATTCTATTGATTCTATTAGATTCAAACAAAAAGTTTGATTCTAGATTCAAATAGATTTGAATCTATTTATTGAATAGTGAAAAAGTCTTTTCTAAAATGACGTCTTGCATATGACTCATAGAAATAGTAGATAGACTAGCTAGAATCAATAGATTAGAATTCTAGAACCATATGCAAGACGTCACATACGAACTAGTGCTATTCTATTGATTCTATTAGAATCAAACAGAAAGTTTGATTCTAGATTCAAATAGATTTGAATCTATTTATTGAATAGTGAAAAAGTCTTTTCTAAAATGACGTCTTGCATATGACTCATAGAAATAGTAGATAGACTAGCTAGAATCAAACTTTCACTGTTCTATCTACTATTGATTCTAGCTGGTCTAGAATCAATAGATTAGAATTCTAGAACCATATGCAAGACGTCACATACGAACTAGTGCTATTCTATTGATTCTATTAGAATCAAACAGAAAGTTTGATTCTAGATTCAAATAGATTTGAATCTATTTATTGAATAGTGAAAAAGTCTTTTCTAAAATGACGTCTTGCATATGACTCATAGAAATAGTAGATAGACTAGCTAGAATCAATAGATTAGAATTCTAGAACCATATGCAAGACGTCACATACGAACTAGTGCTATTCTATTGATTCTATTAGAATCAAACAGAAAGTTTGATTCTAGATTCAAATAGATTTGAATCTATTTATTGAATAGTGAAAAAGTCTTTTCTAAAATGACGTCTTGCATATGACTCATAGAAATAGTAGATAGACTAGCTAGAATCAATAGATTAGAATTCTAGAACCATATGCAAGACGTCACATACGAACTAGTGCTATTCTATTGGTTCTATTAGAATCAAACAGAAAGTTTGATTCTAGATTCAAATAGATTTGAATCTATTTATTGAATAGTGAAAAAGTCTTTTCTAAAATGACGTCTTGCATATGACTCATAGAAATAGTAGATAGACTAGCTAGAATCAAACTTTCACTGTTCTATCTACTATTGATTCTAGCTGGTCTAGAATCAATAGATTAGAATTCTAAACCATATGCAAGACGTCACATACGAACTAGTGCTATTCTATTGATTCTATTAGAATCAAACAGAAAGTTTGATTCTAGATTCAAATAGATTTGAATCTATTTATTGAATAGTGAAAAAGTCTTTTCTAAAATGACGTCTTGCATATGACTCATAGAAATAGTAGATAGACTAGCTAGAATCAATAGATTAGAATTCTAGAACCATATGCAAGACGTCACATACGAACTAGTGCTATTCTATTGATTCTATTAGAATCAAACAGAAAGTTTGATTCTAGATTCAAATAGATTTGAATCTATTTATTGAATAGTGAAAAAGTCTTTTCTAAAATGACGTCTTGCATATGACTCATAGAAATAGTAGATAGACTAGCTAGAATCAAACTTTCACTGTTCTATCTACTATTGATTCTAGCTGGTCTAGAATCAATAGATTATAATTCTAGAACCATATGCAAGACGTCACATACGAACTAGTGCTATTCTATTGATTCTATTAGAATCAAACAGAAAGTTTGATTCTAGATTCAAATAGATTTGAATCTATTTATTGAATAGTGAAAAAGTCTTTTCTAAAATGACGTCTTGCATATGACTCATAGAAATAGTAGATAGACTAGCTAGAATCAATAGATTAGAATTCTAGAACCATATGCAAGACGTCACATACGAACTAGTGCTATTCTATTGATTCTATTAGAATCAAACAGAAAGTTTGATTCTAGATTCAAATAGATTTGAATCTATTTATTGAATAGTGAAAAAGTCTTTTCTAAAATGACGTCTTGCATATGACTCATAGAAATAGTAGATAGACTAGCTAGAATCAATAGATTAGAATTCTAGAACCATATGCAAGACGTCACATACGAACTAGTGCTATTCTATTGATTCTATTAGAATCAAACAGAAAGTTTGATTCTAGATTCAAATAGATTTGAATCTATTTATTGAATAGTGAAAAAGTCTTTTCTAAAATGACGTCTTGCATATGACTCATAGAAATAGTAGATAGACTAGCTAGAATCAATAGATTAGAATTCTAGAACCATATGCAAGACGTCACATACGAACTAGTGCTATTCTATTGATTCTATTAGAATCAAACAGAAAGTTTGATTCTAGATTCAAATAGATTTGAATCTATTTATTGAATAGTGAAAAAGTCTTTTCTAAAATGACGTCTTGCATATGACTCATAGAAATAGTAGATAGACTAGCTAGAATCATTAGATTAGAATTCTAGAACCATATGCAAGACGTCACATACGAACTAGTGCTATTCTATTGATTCTATTAGAATCAAACAGAAAGTTTGATTCTAGATTCAAATAGATTTGAATCTATTTATTGAATAGTGAAAAAGTCTTTTCTAAAATGACGTCTTGCATATGACTCATAGAAATAGTAGATAGACTAGCTAGAAGTCAAACTTTCACTGTTCTATCTACTATTGATTCTAGCTGGTCTAGAATCAATAGATTAGAATTCTAGAACCATATGCAAGACGTCACATACGAACTAGTGCTATTCTATTGATTCTATTAGAATCAAACAGAAAGTTTGATTCTAGATTCAAATAGATTTGAATCTATTTATTGAATAGTGAAAAAGTCTTTTCTAAAATGACGTCTTGCATATGACTCATAGAAATAGTAGATAGACTAGCTAGAATCAATAGATTAGAATTCTAGAACCATATGCAAGACGTCACATACGAACTAGTGCTATTCTATTGATTCTATTAGAATCAAACAGAAAGTTTGATTCTAGATTCAAATAGATTTGAATCTATTTATTGAATAGTGAAAAAGTCTTTTCTAAAATGACGTCTTGCATATGACTCATAGAAATAGTAGATAGACTAGCTAGAATCAAACTTTCACTGTTCTATCTACTATTGATTCTAGCTGGTCTAGAATCAATAGATTAGAATTCTAGAACCATATGCAAGACGTCACATACGAACTAGTGCTATTCTATTGATTCTATTAGAATCAAACAGAAAGTTTGATTCTAGATTCAAATAGATTTGAATCTATTTATTGAATAGTGAAAAAGTCTTTTCTAAAATGACGTCTTGCATATGACTCATAGAAATAGTAGATAGACTAGCTAGAATCAATAGATTAGAATTCTAGAACCATATGCAAGACGTCACATACGAACTAGTGCTATTCTATTGATTCTATTAGAATCAAACAGAAAGTTTGATTCTAGATTCAAATAGATTTGAATCTATTTATTGAATAGTGAAAAAGTCTTTTCTAAAATGACGTCTTGCATATGACTCATAGAAATAGTAGATAGACTAGCTAGAATCAAACTTTCACTGTTCTATCTACTATTGATTCTAGCTGGTCTAGAATCAATAGATTAGAATTCTAGAACCATATGCAAGACGTCACATACGAACTAGTGCTATTCTATTTATTCTATTAGAATCAAACAGAAAGTTTGATTCTAGATTCAAATAGATTTGAATCTATTTATTGAATAGTGAAAAAGTCTTTTCTAAAATGACATCTTGCATATGACTCATAGAAATAGTAGGTAGACTAGCTAGAATCAATAGATTAGAATTCTAGAACCATATGCAAGACGTCACATACGAACTAGTGCTATTCTATTGATTCTATTAGAATCAAACAGAAAGTTTGATTCTAGATTCAAATAGATTTGAATCTATTTATTGAATAGTGAAAAAGTCTTTTCTAAAATGACGTCTTGCATATGACTCATAGAAATAGTAGATAGACTAGCTAGAATCAAACTTTCACTGTTTTATCTACTATTGATTCTAGCTGGTCTAGAATCAATAGATTAGAATTCTAGAACCATATGCAAGACGTCACATACGAACTAGTGCTATTCTATTGATTCTATTAGAATCAAACAGAAAGTTTGATTCTAGATTCAAATAGATTTGAATCTATTTATTGAATAGTGAAAAAGTCTTTTCTAAAATGACGTCTTGCATATGACTCATAGAAATAGTAGATAGACTAGCTAGAATTAAACTTTCACTGTTCTATCTACTATTGATTCTAGCTGGTCTAGAATCAATAGATTAGAATTCTAGAACCATATGCAAGACGTCACATACGAACTAGTGCTATTCTATTGATTCTATTAGAATCAAACAGAAAGTTTGATTCTAGATTCAAATACATAAGAATCTATTTATTGAATAGTGAAAAAGTCTTTTCTAAAATGACTTCTTGCATATGACTCATAGAAATAGTAGATAGACTAGCTAGAATCATTAGATTAGAATTCTAGAACCATATGCAAGACGTCACATACGAACTAGTGCTATTCTATTGATTCTATTAGAATCAAACAGAAAGTTTGATTCTAGATTCAAATAGATTTGAATCTATTTATTGAATAGTGAAAAAGTCTTTTCTAAAATGACGTCTTGCATATGACTCATAGAAATAGTAGATAGACTAGCTAGAGTCAAACTTTCACTGTTCTATCTACTATTGATTCTAGCTGGTCTAGAATCAATAGATTAGAATTCTAGAACCATATGCAAGACGTCACATACGAACTAGTGCTATTCTATTGATTCTATTAGAATCAAACAGAAAGTTTGATTCTAGATTCAAATAGATTTGAATCTATTTATTGAATAGTGAAAAAGTCTTTTCTAAAATGACGTCTTGCATATGACTCATAGAAATAGTAGATAGACTAGCTAGAATCAATTTATTAGAATTATAGAACCATATGCAAGACGTCACATACGAACTAGTGCTATTCTATTAATTCTATTAGAATCAAACAGAAAGTTTGATTCTAGATTCAAATAGATTTGAATCTATTTATTGAATAGTGAAAAAGTCTTTTCTAAAATGACGTCTTGCATATGACTCATAGAAATAGTAGATAGACTAGCTAGAATCAAACTTTCACTGTTTTATCTAATATTGATTCTAGCTGGTCTAGAATCAATAGATTAGAATTCTAGAACCATATGCAAGACGTCACATACGAACTAGTGCTATTCTATTGATTCTATTAGAATCAAACAGAAAGTTTGATTCTAGATTCAAATAGATTTGAATCTATTTATTCAATAGTGAAAAAGTCTTTTCTAAAATGACGTCTTGCATATGACTCATAGAAATAGTAGATAGACTAGCTAGAATCAATAAATTAGAATTCTAGAACCATATGTAAGACGTCACATACGAACTAGTGCTATTCTATTGATTCTATTAGAATCAAACAGAAAGTTTGATTCTAGATTCAAATAGATTTGAATCTATTTATTGAATAGTGAAAAAGTCTTTTCTAAAATGACGTCTTGCATATGACTCATAGAAATAGTAGATAGACTAGCTAGAATCAAACTTTCACTGTTATATCTACTATTGATTCTAGCTGGTCTAGAATCAATAGATTATAATTCTAGAACCATATGCAAGACGTCACATACGAACTAGTGCTATTCTATTGATTCTATTAGAATCAAACAGAAAGTTTGATTCTAGATTCAAATAGATTTGAATCTATTTATTGAATAGTGAAAAAGTCTTTTCTAAAATGACGTCTTGCATATGACTCATAGAAATAGTAGATAGACTAGCTAGAATCAATAGATTAGAATTCTAGAACCATATACAAGACGTCACATACGAACTAGTGCTATTCTATTGATTCTATTAGAATCAAACAGAAAGTTTGATTCTAGATTCAAATAGATTTGAATCTATTTATTGAATAGTGAAAAAGTCTTTTCTAAAATGACGTCTTGCATATGACTCATAGAAATAGTAGACAGACTAGCTAGAATCAAACTTTCACTGTTCTATCTACTATTGATTCTAGCTGGTCTAGAATCAACAGATTAGAATTCTAGAACCATATGCAAGACGTCACATACGAACTAGTGCTATTCTATTGATTCTATTAGAATAAAACAGAAAGTTTGATTCTAGATTCAAATAGATTTGAATCTATTTATTGAATAGTGAAAAAGTCTTTTCTAAAATGACGTCTTGCATATGACTCATAGAAATAGTAGATAGACTAGCTAGAATCAATAGATTAGAATTCTAGAACCATATGCAAGACGTCACATACGAACTAGTGCTATTCTATTGATTCTATTAGAATCAAACAGAAAGTTTGATTCTAGATTCAAATAGATTTGGATCTATTTATTGAATAGTGAAAAAGTCTTTTCTAAAATGACGTCTTGCATATGACTCATAGAAATAGTAGATAGACTAGCTAGAATCATTAGATTAGAATTCTAGAACCATATGCAAGACGTCACATACGAACTAGTGCTATTCTATTGATTCTATTAGAATCAAACAGAAAGTTTGATTCTAGATTCAAATAGATTTGAATCTATTTATTGAATAGTGAAAAAGTCTTTTCTAAAATGACGTCTTGCATATGACTCATAGAAATAGTAGATAGACTAGCTAGAGTCAAACTTTCACTGTTCTATCTACTATTGATTCTAGCTGGTCTAGAATCAATAGATTAGAATTCTAGAACCATATGCAAGACGTCACATACGAACTAGTGCTATTCTATTGATTCTATTAGAATCAAACAGAAAGTTTGATTCTAGATTCAAATAGATTTGAATCTATTTATTGAATAGTGAAAAAGTCTTTTCTAAAATGACGTCTTGCATATGACTCATAGAAATAGTAGATAGACTAGCTAGAATCAATATATTAGAATTATAGAACCATATGCAAGACGTCACATACGAACTAGTGCTATTCTATTAATTCTATTAGAATCAAACAGAAAGTTTGATTCTAGATTCAAATAGATTTGAATCTATTTATTGAATAGTGAAAAAGTCTTTTCTAAAATGACGTCTTGCATATGACTCATAGAAATAGTAGATAGACTAGCTAGAATCAAACTTTCACTGTTTTATCTAATATTGATTCTAGCTGGTCTAGAATCAATAGATTAGAATTCTAGAACCATATGCAAGACGTCACATACGAACTAGTGCTATTCTATTGATTCTATTAGAATCAAACAGAAAGTTTGATTCTAGATTCAAATAGATTTGAATCTATTTATTCAATAGTGAAAAAGTCTTTTCTAAAATGACGTCTTGCATATGACTCATAGAAATAGTAGATAGACTAGCTAGAATAAATAGATTAGAATTCTAGAACCATATGTAAGACGTCACATACGAACTAGTGCTATTCTATTGATTCTATTAGAATCAAACAGAAAGTTTGATTCTAGATTCAAATAGATTTGAATCTATTTATTGAATAGTGAAAAAGTCTTTTCTAAAATGACGTCTTGCATATGACTCATAGAAATAGTAGATAGACTAGCTAGAATCAAACTTTCACTGTTCTATCTACTATTGATTCTAGCTGGTCTAGAATCAATAGATTAGAATTCTAGAACCATATGCAAGACGTCACATACGAACTAGTGCTATTCTATTGATTCTATTAGAATCAAACAGAAAGTTTGATTCTAGATTCAAATAGATTTGAATCTATTTATTGAATAGTGAAAAAGTCTTTTCTAAAATGACGTCTTGCATATGACTCATAGAAATAGTAGATAGACTAGCTAGAATCAATAGATTAGAATTCTAGAACCATATGCAAGACGTCACATACGAACTAGTGCTATTCTTTTGATTCTATTAGAATCAAACAGAAAGTTTGATTCTAGATTCAAATAGATTTGAATCTATTTATTGAATAGTGAAAAAGTCTTTTCTAAAATGACGTCTTGCATATGACTCATAGAAATAGTAGATAGACTAGCTAGAATTAAACTTTCACTGTTCTATCTACTATTGATTCTAGCTGGTCTAGAATCAATAGATTAGAATTCTAGAACCATATGCAAGACGTCACATACGAACTAGTGCTATTCTATTGATTCTATTAGAATCAAACAGAAAGTTTGATTCTAGATTCAAATACATAAGAATCTATTTATTGAATAGTGAAAAAGTCTTTTCTAAAATGACTTCTTGCATATGACTCATAGAAATAGTAGATAGACTAGCTAGAATCATTAGATTAGAATTCTAGAACCATATGCAAGACGTCACATACGAACTAGTGCTATTCTATTGATTCTATTAGAATCAAACAGAAAGTTTGATTCTAGATTCAAATAGATTTGAATCTATTTATTGAATAGTGAAAAAGTCTTTTCTAAAATGACGTCTTGCATATGACTCATAGAAATAGTAGATAGACTAGCTAGAGTCAAACTTTCACTGTTCTATCTACTATTGATTCTAGCTGGTCTAGAATCAATAGATTAGAATTCTAGAACCATATGCAAGACGTCACACACGAACTAGTGCTATTCTATTGATTCTATTAGAATCAAACAGAAAGTTTGATTCTAGATTCAAATAGATTTGAATCTATTTATTGAATAGTGAAAAAGTCTTTTCTAAAATGACGTCTTGCATATGACTCATAGAAATAGTAGATAGACTAGCTAGAATCAATTTATTAGAATTATAGAACCATATGCAAGACGTCACATACGAACTAGTGCTATTCTATTAATTCTATTAGAATCAAACAGAAAGTTTGATTCTAGATTCAAATAGATTTGAATCTATTTATTGAATAGTGAAAAAGTCTTTTCTAAAATGACGTCTTGCATATGACTCATAGAAATAGTAGATAGACTAGCTAGAATCAAACTTTCACTGTTTTATCTAATATTGATTCTAGCTGGTCTAGAATCAATAGATTAGAATTCTAGAACCATATGCAAGACGTCACATACGAACTAGTGCTATTCTATTGATTCTATTAGAATCAAACAGAAAGTTTGATTCTAGATTCAAATAGATTTGAATCTATTTATTCAATAGTGAAAAAGTCTTTTCTAAAATGACGTCTTGCATATGACTCATAGAAATAGTAGATAGACTAGCTAGAATCAATAGATTAGAATTCTAGAACCATATGTAAGACGTCACATACGAACTAGTGCTATTCTATTGATTCTATTAGAATCAAACAGAAAGTTTGATTCTAGATTCAAATAGATTTGAATCTATTTATTGAATAGTGAAAAAGTCTTTTCTAAAATGACGTCTTGCATATGACTCATAGAAATAGTAGATAGACTAGCTAGAATCAAACTTTCACTGTTCTATCTACTATTGATTCTAGCTGGTCTAGAATCAATAGATTAGAATTCTAGAACCATATGCAAGACGTCACATACGAACTAGTGCTATTCTATTGATTCTATTAGAATCAAACAGAAAGTTTGATTCTAGATTCAAATAGATTTGAATCTATTTATTGAATAGTGAAAAAGTCTTTTCTAAAATGACGTCTTGCATATGACTCATAGAAATAGTAGATAGACTAGCTAGAATCAATAGATTAGAATTCTAGAACCATATGCAAGACGTCACATACGAACTAGTGCTATTCTATTGATTCTATTAGAATCAAACAGAAAGTTTGATTCTAGATTCAAATAGATTTGAATCTATTTATTGAATAGTGAAAAAAGTCTTTTCTAAAATGACGTCTTGCATATGACTCATAGAAATAGTAGATAGAATAGCTAGAATCAAACTTTCACTGTTCTATCTACTATTGATTCTAGCTGGTCTAGAATCAACAGATTAGAATTCTAGAACCATATGCAAGACGTCACATACGAACTAGTGCTATTCTATTGATTCTATTAGAATCAAACAGAAAGTTTGATTCTAGATTCAAATAGATTTGAATCTATTTATTGAATAGTGAAAAAGTCTTTTCTAAAATGACGTCTTGCATATGACTCATAGAAATAGTAGATAGACTAGCTAGAGTCAAACTTTCACTGTTCTATCTACTATTGATTCTAGCTGGTCTAGAATCAATAGATTAGAATTCTAGAACCATATGCAAGACGTCACATACGAAGTAGTGCTATTCTATTGATTCTATTAGAATCAAACAGAAAGTTTGATTCTAGATTCAAATAGATTTGAATCTATTTATTGAATAGTGAAAAAGTCTTTTCTAAAATGACGTCTTGCATATGACTCATAGAAATAGTAGATAGACTAGCTAGAATCAATTTATTAGAATTATAGAACCATATGCAAGACGTCACATACGAACTAGTGCTATTCTATTAATTCTATTAGAATCAAACAGAAAGTTTGATTCTAGATTCAAATAGATTTGAATCTATTTATTGAATAGTGAAAAAGTCTTTTCTAAAATGACGTCTTGCATATGACTCATAGAAATAGTAGATAGACTAGCTAGAATCAAACTTTCACTGTTTTATCTAATATTGATTCTAGCTGGTCTAGAATCAATAGATTAGAATTCTAGAACCATATGCAAGACGTCACATACGAACTAGTGCTATTCTATTGATTCTATTAGAATCAAACAGAAAGTTTGATTCTAGATTCAAATAGATTTGAATCTATTTATTCAATAGTGAAAAAGTCTTTTCTAAAATGACGTCTTGCATATGACTCATAGAAATAGTAGATAGACTAGCTAGAATCAATAGATTAGAATTCTAGAACCATATGTAAGACGTCACATACGAACTAGTGCTATTCTATTGATTCTATTAGAATCAAACAGAAAGTTTGATTCTAGATTCAAATAGATTTGAATCTATTTATTGAATAGTGAAAAAGTCTTTTCTAAAATGACGTCTTGCATATGACTCATAGAAATAGTAGATAGACTAGCTAGAATCAAACTTTCACTGTTCTATCTACTATTGATTCTAGCTGGTCTAGAATCAATAGATTAGAATTCTAGAACCATATGCAAGACGTCACATACGAACTAGTGCTATTCTATTGATTCTATTAGAATCAAACAGAAAGTTTGATTCTAGATTCAAATAGATTTGAATCTATTTATTGAATAGTGAAAAAGTCTTTTCTAAAATGACGTCTTGCATATGACTCATAGAAATAGTAGATAGACTAGCTAGAATCAATAGATTAGAATTCTAGAACCATATGCAAGACGTCACATACGAACTAGTGCTATTCTATTGATTCTATTAGAATCAAACAGAAAGTTTGATTCTAGATTCAAATAGATTTGAATCTATTTATTGAATAGTGAAAAAGTCTTTTCTAAAATGACGTCTTGCATATGACTCATAGAAATAGTAGATAGAATAGCTAGAATCAAACTTTCACTGTTCTATCTACTATTGATTCTAGCTGGTCTAGAATCAACAGATTAGAATTCTAGAACCATATGCAAGACGTCACATACGAACTAGTGCTATTCTATTGATTCTATTAGAATCAAACAGAAAGTTTGATTCTAGATTCAAATAGATTTGAATCTATTTATTGAATAGTGAAAAAGTCTTTTCTAAAATGACGTCTTGCATATGACTCATAGAAATAGTAGATAGACTAGCTAGAATCAATAGATTAGAATTCTTGAACCATATGCAAGACGTCACATACGAACTAGTGCTATTCTATTGATTTTATTAGAATCAAACAGAAAGTTTGATTCTAGATTCAAATAGATTTGGATCTATTTATTGAATAGTGAAAAAGTCTTTTCTAAAATGACGTCTTGCATATGACTCATAGAAATAGTAGATAGACTAGCTAGAATCATTAGATTAGAATTCTAGAACCATATGCAAGACGTCACATACGAACTAGTGCTATTCTATTGATTCTATTAGAATCAAACAGAAAGTTTGATTCTAGATTCAAATAGATTTGAATCTATTTATTGAATAGTGAAAAAGTCTTTTCTAAAATGACGTCTTGCATATGACTCATAGAAATAGTAGATAGACTAGCTAGAGTCAAACTTTCACTGTTCTATCTACTATTGATTCTAGCTGGTCTAGAATCAATAGATTAGAATTCTAGAACCATATGCAAGACGTCACATACGAACTAGTGCTATTCTATTGATTCTATTAGAATCAAACAGAAAGTTTGATTCTAGATTCAAATAGATTTGAATCTATTTATTGAATAGTGAAAAAGTCTTTTCTAAAATGACGTCTTGCATATGACTCATAGAAATAGTAGATAGACTAGCTAGAATCAATATATTAGAATTATAGAACCATATGCAAGACGTCACATACGAACTAGTGCTATTCTATTAATTCTATTAGAATCAAACAGAAAGTTTGATTCTAGATTCAAATAGATTTGAATCTATTTATTGAATAGTGAAAAAGTCTTTTCTAAAATGACGTCTTGCATATGACTCATAGAAATAGTAGATAGACTAGCTAGAATCAAACTTTCACTGTTTTATCTAATATTGATTCTAGCTGGTCTAGAATCAATAGATTAGAATTCTAGAACCATATGCAAGACGTCACATACGAACTAGTGCTATTCTATTGATTCTATTAGAATCAAACAGAAAGTTTGATTCTAGATTCAAATAGATTTGATTCTATTTATTGAATAGTGAAAAAGTCTTTTCTAAAATGACGTCTTGCATATGACTCATAGAAATAGTAGATAGACTAGCTAGAATCAAACTTTCACTGTTCTATCTACTATTGATTCTAGCTGGTCTAGAATCAATAGATTAGAATTCTAGAACCATATGCAAGACGTCACATACGAACTAGTGCTATTCTATTGATTCTATTAGAATCAAACAGAAAGTTTGATTCTAGATTCAAATAGATTTGAATCTATTTATTGAATAGTGAAAAAGTCTTTTCTAAAATGACGTCTTGCATATGACTCATAGAAATAGTAGATAGACTAGCTAGAATCAATAGATTAGAATTCTAGAACCATATGCAAGACGTCACATACGAACTAGTGCTATTCTATTGATTCTATTAGAATCAAACAGAAAGTTTGATTCTAGATTCAAATAGATTTGAATCTATTTATTGAATAGTGAAAAAGTCTTTTCTAAAATGACGTCTTGCATATGACTCATAGAAATAGTAGATAGACTAGCTAGAATCAAACTTTCACTGTTCTATCTACTATTGATTCTAGCTGGTCCAGAATCAACAGATTAAAATTCTAGAACCATATGCAAGACGTCACATACGAACTAGTGCTATTCTATTGATTCTATTAGAATCAAACAGAAAGTTTGATTCTAGATTCAAATAGATTTGAATCTATTTATTGAATAGTGAAAAAGTCTTTTCTAAAATGACGTCTTGCATATGACTCATAGAAATAGTAGATAGACTAGCTAGAATCAATAGATTAGAATTCTAGAACCATATGCAAGACGTCACATACGAACTAGTGCTATTCTATTGATTCTATTAGAATCAAACAGAAAGTTTGATTCTAGATTCAAATAGATTTGAATCTATTTATTGAAAAGTGAAAAAGTCTTTTCTAAAATGACGTCTTGCATATGACTCATAGAAATAGTAGATAGACTAGCTAGAATCAATAGATTAGAATTCTAGAATCATATGCAAGACGTCACATACGAACTAGTGCTATTCTATTGATTCTATTAGAATAAACAGAAAGTTTGATTCTAGATTCAAATAGATTTGAATCTATTTATTGAATAGTGAAAAAGTCTTTTCTAAAATGACGTCTTGCATATGACTCATAGAAATAGTAGATAGACTAGCTAGAATCAAACTTTCACTGTTCTATCTACTATTGATTCTAGCTGGTCTAGAATCAATAGATTAGAATTCTAGAACCATATGCAAGACGTCACATACGAACTAGTGCTATTCTATTGATTCTATTAGAATCAAACAGAAAGTTTGATTCTAGATTCAAATAGATTTGAATCTATTTATTGAATAGTGAAAAAGTCTTTTCTAAAATGACGTCTTGCATATGACTCATAGAAATAGTAGATAGACTATCTAGAATCAATAGATTAGAATTCTAGAACCATATGCAAGACGTCACATACGAACTAGTGCTATTCTATTGATTCTATTAGAATCAAACAGAAAGTTTGATTCTAGATTCAAATAGATTTGAATCTATTTATTGAATAGTGAAAAAGTCTTTTCTAAAATGACGTCTTGCATATGACTCATAGAAATAGTAGATAGACTAGCTAGAATCAAACTTTCACTGTTCTATCTACTATTGATTCTAGCTGGTCTAGAATCAATAGATTAGAATTCTAGAACCATATGCAAGACGTCACATACGAACTAGTGCTATTCTATTGATTCTATTAGAATCAAACAGAAAGTTTGATTTTAGATTCAAATCGATTTGAATCTATTTATTGAATAGTGAAAAAGTCTTTTCTAAAATGACGTCTTGTATATGACTCATAGAAAAAGTAGATAGACTAGCTAGAATCAAACTTTCACTGTTCTATCTACTATTGATTCTAGCTGGTCTAGAATCAATGGATTAGAATTCTAGAACCATATGCAAGACGTCACATACGAACTAGTGCTATTCTATTGATTCTATTAGAATCAAACAGAAAGTTTGATTCTAGATTCAAATAGATTTGAATCTATTTATTGAATAGTGAAAAAGTCTTTTCTAAAATGACGTCTTGCATATGACTCATAGAAATAGTAGATAGACTAGCTAGAATCAATAGATTAGAATTCTAGAACCATATGCAAGACGTCACATACGAACTAGTGCTATTCTATTGATTCTATTAGAATCAAACAGAAAGTTTGATTCTAGATTCAAATAGATTTGAATCTATTTATTGAATAGTGAAAAAGTCTTTTCTAAAATGACGTCTTGCATATGACTCATAGATATAGTAGATAGACTAGCTAGAATCAAACTTTCACTGTTCTATCTACTATTGATTCTAGCTGGTCTAGAATCAATAGATTAGAATTCTAGAACCATATGCAAGACGTCACATACAAACTAGTGCTATTCTATTGATTCTATTAGAATCAAACAGAAAGTTTGATTCTAGATTCAAATAGATTTGAATCTATTTATTGAATAGTGAAAAAGTCTTTTCTAAAATGACGTCTTGCATATGACTCATAGAAATAGTAGATAGACTAGCTAGAGTCAATAGATTAGAATTCTTGAACCATATGCAAGACGTCACATACGAACTAGTGCTATTCTATTGATTTTATTAGAATCAAACAGAAAGTTTGATTCTAGATTCAAATAGATTTGGATCTATTTATTGAATAGTGAAAAAGTCTTTTCTAAAATGACGTCTTGCATATGACTCATAGAAATAGTAGATAGACTAGCTAGAATCATTAGATTAGAATTCTAGAACCATATGCAAGACGTCACATACGAACTAGTGCTATTCTATTGATTCTATTAGAATCAAACAGAAAGTTTGATTCTAGATTCAAATAGATTTGAATCTATTTATTGAATAGTGAAAAAGTCTTTTCTAAAATGACGTCTTGCATATGACTCATAGAAATAGTAGATAGACTAGCTAGAGTCAAACTTTCACTGTTCTATCTACTATTGATTCTAGCTGGTCTAGAATCAATAGATTAGAATTCTAGAACCATATGCAAGACGTCACATACGAACTAGTGCTATTCTATTGATTCTATTAGAATCAAACAGAAAGTTTGATTCTAGATTCAAATAGATTTGAATCTATTTATTGAATAGTGAAAAAGTCTTTTCTAAAATGACGTCTTGCATATGACTCATAGAAATAGTAGATAGACTAGCTAGAATCAATATATTAGAATTATAGAACCATATGCAAGACGTCACATACGAACTAGTGCTATTCTATTAATTCTATTAGAATCAAACAGAAAGTTTGATTCTAGATTCAAATAGATTTGAATCTATTTATTGAATAGTGAAAAAGTCTTTTCTAAAATGACGTCTTGCATATGACTCATAGAAATAGTAGATAGACTAGCTAGAATCAAACTTTCACTGTTTTATCTAATATTGATTCTAGCTGGTCTAGAATCAATAGATTAGAATTCTAGAACCATATGCAAGACGTCACATACGAACTAGTGCTATTCTATTGATTCTATTAGAATCAAACAGAAAGTTTGATTCTAGATTCAAATAGATTTGAATCTATTTATTCAATAGTGAAAAAGTCTTTTCTAAAATGACGTCTTGCATATGACTCATAGAAATAGTAGATAGACTAGCTAGAATCAATAGATTAGAATTCTAGAACCATATGTAAGACGTCACATACGAACTAGTGCTATTCTATTGATTCTATTAGAATCAAACAGAAAGTTTGATTCTAGATTCAAATAGATTTGAATCTATTTATTGAATAGTGAAAAAGTCTTTTCTAAAATGACGTCTTGCATATGACTCATAGAAATAGTAGATAGACTAGCTAGAATCAAACTTTCACTGTTCTATCTACTATTGATTCTAGCTGGTCTAGAATCAATAGATTAGAATTCTAGAACCATATGCAAGACGTCACATACGAACTAGTGCTATTCTATTGATTCTATTAGAATCAAACAGAAAGTTTGATTCTAGATTCAAATAGATTTGAATCTATTTATTGAATAGTGAAAAAGTCTTTTCTAAAATGACGTCTTGCATATGACTCATAGAAATAGTAGATAGACTAGCTAGAATCAATAGATTAGATTTCTAGAACCATATGCAAGACGTCACATACGAACTAGTGCTATTCTATTGATTCTATTAGAATCAAACAGAAAGTTTGATTCTAGATTCAAATAGATTTGAATCTATTTATTGAATATTGAAAAAGTCTTTTCTAAAATGACGTCTTGCATATGACTCATAGAAATAGTAGATAGACTAGCTAGAATCAAACTTTCACTGTTCTATCTACTATTGATTCTAGCTGGTCCAGAATCAACAGATTAGAATTCTAGAACCATATGCAAGACGTCACATACGAACTAGTGCTATTCTATTGATTCTATTAGAATCAAACAGAAAGTTTGATTCTAGATTCAAATAGATTTGAATCTATTTATTGAATAGTGAAAAAGTCTTTTCTAAAATGACGTCTTGCATATGACTCATAGAAATAGTAGATAGACTAGCTAGAATCAATAGATTAGAATTCTAGAACCATATGCAAGACGTCACATACGAACTAGTGCTATTCTATTGATTCTATTAGAATCAAACAGAAAGTTTGATTCTAGATTCAAATAGATTTGAATCTATTTATTGAATAGTGAAAAAGTCTTTTCTAAAATGACGTCTTGCATATGACTCATAGAAATAGTAGATAGACTAGCTAGAATCAATAGATTAGAATTCTAGAATCATATGCAAGACGTCACATACGAACTAGTGCTATTCTATTGATTCTATTAGAATCAAACAGAAAGTTTGATTCTAGATTCAAATAGATTTGAATCTATTTATTGAATAGTGAAAAAGTCTTTTCTAAAATGACGTCTTGCATATGACTCATAGAAATAGTAGATAGACTAGCTAGAATCAAACTTTCACTGTTCTATCTACTATTGATTCTAGCTGGTCTAGAATCAATAGATTAGAATTCTAGAACCATATGCAAGACGTCACATACGAACTAGTGCTATTCTATTGATTCTATTAGAATCAAACAGAAAGTTTGATTCTAGATTCAAATAGATTTGAATCTATTTATTGAATAGTGAAAAAGTCTTTTCTAAAATGACGTCTTGCATATGACTCATAGAAATAGTAGATAGACTAGCTAGAATCAATAGATTAGAATTCTAGAACCATATGCAAGACGTCACATACGAACTAGTGCTATTCTATTGATTCTATTAGAATCAAACATAAAGTTTGATTCTAGATTCAAATAGATTTGAATCTATTTATTGAATAGTGAAAAAGTCTTTTCTAAAATGACGTCTTGCATATGACTCATAGAAATAGTAGATAGACTAGCTAGAATCAAACTTTCACTGTTCTATCTACTATTGATTCTCGCTGGTCTAGAATCAATAGATTAGAATTCTAGAACCATATGCAAGACGTCACATACGAACTAGTGCTATTCTATTGATTCTATTAGAATCAAACAGAAAGTGTGATTTTAGATTCAAAACGATTTGAATCTATTTATTGAATAGTGAAAAAGTCTTTTCTAAAATGACGTCTTGTATATGACTCATAGAAAAAGTAGATAGACTAGCTAGAATAAAACTTTCACTGTTCTATCTACTATTGATTCTAGCTGGTCTAGAATCAATGGATTAGAATTCTAGAACCATATGCAAGACGTCACATACGAACTAGTGCTATTCTATTGATTCTATTAGAATCAAACAGAAAGTTTGATTCTAGATTCAAATAGATTTGAATCTATTTATTGAATAGTGAAAAAGTCTTTTCTAAAATGACGTCTTGAATATGACTCATAGAAATAGTAGATAGACTAGCTAGAATCAATAGATTAGAATTCTAGAACCATATGCAAGACGTCACATACGAACTAGTGCTATTCTATTGATTCTATTAGAATCAAACAGAAAGTTTGATTCTAGATTCAAATAGATTTGAATCTATTTATTGAATAGTGAAAAAGTCTTTTCTAAAATGACGTCTTGCATATGACTCATAGATATAGTAGATAGACTAGCTAGAATCAAACTTTCACTGTTCTATCTACTATTGATTCTAGCTGGTCTAGAATCAATAGATTAGAATTCTAGAACCATATGCAAGACGTCACATACAAACTAGTGCTATTCTATTGATTCTATTAGAATCAAACAGAAACTTTGATTCTAGATTCAAATAGATTTGAATCTATTTATTGAATAGTGAAAAAGTCTTTTCTAAAATGACGTCTTGCATATGACTCATAGAAATAGTAGATAGACTAGCTAGAATCAATAGATTAGAATTCTAGAACCATATGCAAGACGTCACATACGAACTAGTGCTATTCTATTGATTCTATTAGAATCAAACAGAAAGTTTGATTCTAGATTCAAATAGATTTGAATCTATTTATTGAATAGTGAAAAAGTCTTTTCTAAAATGACGTCTTGCATATGACTCATAGAAATAGTAGATAGACTAGCTAGAATCAAACTTTCACTGTTCTATCTACTATTGATTCTAGCTGGTCCAGAATCAATAGATTAGAATTCTAGAACCATATGCAAGACGTCACATACGAACTAGTGCTATTCTATTGATTCTATTAGAATCAAACAGAAAGTTTGATTCTAGATTCATATAGATTTGAATCTATTTATTGAATAGTGAAAAAGTCTTTTCTAAAATGACGTCTTGCATATGACTCATAGAAATAGTAGATAGACTAGCTAGAATCAATAGATTAGAATTCTAGAACCATATGCAAGACGTCACATACGAACTAGTGCTATTCTATTGATT